>NW_028274820.1:92181425-92484455 GCF_037043125.1 Eumetopias jubatus
TCTTTAGATGTGTCATAATAACCAACATCTCTGACTTTGTTTCCCATGATCATGATTATTTTATCATCACTGTTCCACCAAAGAGGGAAGCACAAGACAGAAGCTGAACTGGCACACTTTGATTTATATCAAATACATGTGTATGTGTACGCTCACATAAAATCTAAAAATCTTCTCAATTCTAGGATATAAGAAAGAGATTACACTCACTCATAATTTGAAATTATCCACATTTGATATGAATCAAAAATCCCAGAATAACATTAGAAAGACTCCCCTGGAACTTGAAGTCACTCATGACAACTAACTGTCAACACGGTTACCCATGGTCATTAGCTCTGAGGATTTTTTTTTTTTTTCCAGAAGAGTGCTTCACATTCCCTTGAGTGTGAACAATAAAACCTCTCTCACACACACACACACATACACAGGATTGAGATCATTCTGTTCTATAATTTCTCTCGTTCAAAATCATCTATGAAGTGACATCCTTGTCAGTAAATTTGTCTGCCTTTCTCTGTCATGGGAGTGCCATTCTTTATTAGTTTTTTTTTTTTTTTCAATTGATGACTTTGGATTCCATGGTATAAATGAAGCCTATTTCATTTACTAATTAAAATGAATATTTTGGTCATTTGGTCCTTTCACTGATTCGTAAGTCCTAACTAGCTACTCACCAACTCCATCACTTTCTAAAATCTAATACCGGATGCTTTGTTAATCCTCCTAATGCTAAATTTTTATAACTATACCTCACTGAAACGTTCCTATTGATTCTGAGACTTTTCCTCTGCCTTTCCTTGGGCATGAATGATATGAGGAGCCGGTCTAGACTTCCTGGCTGGCAAGACTTCTTGGTGTTGACTACCCTGGTGCATTTATACTGCTATACATTATCATATATTTGAATATCATGTAAAATTAGTAGGTATAAAGTGAATCAAAGTGGAGGTCTTCTGTTGTTTTCTTCAAAGAAGTCCGAAAACCTACTCTCAGTGACTAACCGCTTTAGAGGCAGAGAGTTTTGAGGGTTTTTTTTTAAGGATTTATTGATTTATTTGAGAGAGTGAGAGCCTGCATACAAGCGTGCAAGTGGGGGGAGGGGCAGAGGAAGAGAATCTTCAAGCAGACTCCCCTCTGCTGAGCGCAGAGCCCAATGCGGGGCTCAATCTCAGGACCCATGAGATCATGACCTGAGCCAAAACCAAGAGTCAGACGCTCAACTGGCTGAGACTTCCAGGCGCCCTCATTTGAGTTTTCTTAAAGGATAAGTTAACTTTTAAATTCAAAACTTTTAATGTATTTCTTTCCAACTTAGAATTTGCCTTTGCGTTTAACAATTACCTATGAATACCTGAAGCATTTACATTGTGATTTAGAGTCCTTTGAGAATTCAGAAGTTCCCACTGAGAAAGCACAGCTCATGAGTGAACTTTCTGACCACACAATGGGCTGATCCTTGTAATGCCCTTGGAGCCCCTCTGAAGAACCTTGGCCATCTAGGCAGACACAGTTATTAATAGAAAGGTGCTGTCACGGGCTAATTTTAACCTCAGCATCTCTAGTTTTACATTGCTAAGTTCTTACTTTTATATTTATCTTCAAAAAGCTTTCTCGTACTCAAGTTAAATTCACTTATAATTTCAAGGGGAAAAAAAACCTCACCCAGGGCAGAATGTCCTAAGGATACACTTGTTTTGAGTCATGGGATTATTTTACCCATAGTGGGAGCAGACAGGAAGGAAGGAGAGAGAGGAAGTGGATGAAAGTTGGAGAGTTAGAATGGAAACGTGCCCTCTCTGCTTCTGATATTAATTCAGAACAATTCAGAGCCTGAAGAAGGGGATGAACGGTGCCTTTCAGGTTTAGATGCACTAAGGAAAAATGCACCCTAGTCCCCGTGCACAGAAAGTCGCCTGTGTACCATGTGCCATCAGCAGCGGGGTTGAGTCGGAGTCTTTCTCCTCACCTCCTTCTCCCCTTCCTCCTGCTTTGCTTGCTATCCTGCTTGAGCCTGTATTTTGATAGCTTCGATTTTTCTGGCTGGCGAAAATGAACAAAGATTATTTAAGAGAGTAAGGGGTTTTAGGAAAGGGAGGATTAAAATTAGCCCCAAATTCCAGTGTGCCCAAACAATGCCCAATTAGCACGCTGATGCCTCTGTTGCTGTAGTAAATACTTGAGTAATTAGTACTTGTGTAGCTAACAGTTCCCCGACCTGTGGTATTTGCATCGCTGATTGTTTATTTGGCCTCAGCATCAAGTAAAGGCAGAAGCTCTCTCTGTAAATAGTTTAACCCTGTCCGCTCTCCAGGGGCGTGCTAGATGAACAGAGGCAAGGACCTTGATCACGGCTCATTTTTTGCACTGAAGGAAATAAAACAGGGGAAGACGACGACTTGCTAAATCAGCCGTTCTTCTGAATCATTTCCTTATCTTCACCTCCTCTTACTGCCATTCTTCGTTTGGCTTGCCTGACAGATTGAATTTCATCGGGTTGAACAGTCAACTGGAAAACTGCCATCGATGGATGGTGGTGTCTGGAAATTCCTGTGGCGTTCATCTCAATCAACTAATAAATCTAAAGCTCAGAGATTAAAGGAAATTAAGGTTAAAGAAACCAACTGAATGGAAAATCCTCGTCCCTTCCCTGGAGAAAAAGCTGATGAGAAGGAAAAAGAGAGCTCCCCTTCCATTAGCATTTTAAAAGGCAATCAACCTCTGGGGTAAACACAAGACAAGGATGCTGGAACAGAAATTGGCCCCTTAGCGATCTGTTTGGAAGGACAAACGTGGGACCCTGAGACAGAAGGCTTGGCTCAAACTTCAGCTCCCCCACCTAATTTGGGGGATGTCCTCAGGCAAATCACAACCATTGGCACTTCTGTTCTGACATCGGCCAAGTGGGAGGGATTGTAACAACTACTTGAGAGGCTTGCTGTGAAAATGAAGATGTAGACATACAGCCAATCCAGAATATGAAGAAACGTATTATTAGTTGCTGAATAAAGTTAATTCACCCTTATACTCGTCTTACTTACTACAAGGAAATACTTCCCTTCAGTTTTTTAAATTGAGGTATATTGACATATAGCATTATATGAGTTTTAGGTGGCCAGCATACCGAGTCAATATTTGCATTACGAAACGGTAATGTTGCTTTTTACTGAGAAATTTCTAACAGGCGTCATGCTTTGAACTATCTAATATTATTCAAAAGCAAAAGACAAAACAATGAAACAGAGAAAGAGAGAGAGGGATGATTTGATTGTCAACTAAAGACTTGTTCAGCATTATCAGGGCATAAATTCATTCTGCCCTTTGACTTCTTAGGTTAAAATAAACTCAAGGCCCTTTAACCCCAGTATTTTTCTGGTTCATGGAAGTCAAGAGGTTCCATGTTGAGAATTAGGGAACATGTCAATGCAATTTAATCTGTATGAAATGGGGGGAAACAAATCTCACTTTGCAACGGTACTTTATGCCCTCTGGTTGGAAAAACCATTCCAATCCCCTCTTTCTGTTTTAAATACCTAGGCCAGGGCCCCAGCCCATCGTAGCTGCTCAGTAAACCTTTTGCTAGTGAAAAATACCACCAAAACATGATATCAAACAGAGGAATTAATATGCATGCTCAACTGATTTCTCCATCCTTTGTCTAAGCCAGGGGATATGAAATTTACTGAAGAAGTTGGGCTGGAGACCACAGCCAGAATCTAAAGCAGAGTCATACGTAATCAGTGTATATACCTAGTTACATACTCAGAGTCATCAGTGAATGATGTGTAATGTTTCTGTACCATGTATTACACATCACTAGGCCTTTCTAGGCTTTTTGTGATCTATTTGCCCAAACTCCTGGGAGTTTTTTTTTTTTTTTTTACCTTTTTTATTGTAAAACAAAACACGAGGTATAGAAAACCACACAAAGCAAACATATAACTTAGTGAATTATAAGATAAATTTCCCACTCATATCCAAAGGCTTTACCATGTTCCCCATCCCCATTATAGCCCTGTACCTCCAATACTAATAGGCAGTAATTACTTCTTTGCACTTCTTGAGGCTTTGATTTGAGTGAGCTTCCTTAGACACGTCTAATTTTAAAAACTGATGTCTTTTATTTTTTTTAAACATTTTTTTTAAGATTTTATTTATTTATTTGAGAGAGAGAGAGAATGAGAGATAGACAGCATGAGAGGGAAGAGGGTCAGAGGGAGAAGCAGACTCCCCACTGAGCAGGGAGCCCGATGCGGGACTCGATCCTGGGACTCCAGGATCATGACCTGAGCCGAAGGCAGTCGCTTAACCAACTGAGCCACCCAGGCGCCCAAAACTGATGTCTTTTAAATTGCTTTTATGACGTAGGATTATCCTTCAGCCCCCCTTTTTCTTCCCTTTTCTTGCTTTTCACTTTTTACAAGAACCAGGCCATTTAATCAGCAGTATCCCACATTCTGAATTTTGATGATTGCAAATTCACGATGAATTTCAACATTCCTTTGTTCAGCTGCAAATTGGCAGCTGGACGCAGAGGCTTAATCGGACTCAGGTGTTACCCCTTTGGTGCGACTCTAAGTGGCACTGTGCTGTTTCACCAGGAGCTGCAAAATATTTGTGTTTGGCTCTTCTGTGACGGTAACAGCAATGGGTACTCTACTCAGTGATCACTGGTGGGCTAGTATGGACTGAATATTTGCATCCCCCCAAAACTAGTATGTTGAAGCTCTACCGTTCCTCATCCAAAGGTGGGGCCTTTGGGAGGGAATTAGGATCCAATGAGGTCATGAGGATAGAGCCCTCATGAATGGGATGTGTGCCCTTATCAGAGTCCTAGGAGAGTTTCCTTCCTGTCTCTACTCTCTGTGTGAGGTTACAATGAAAAGCTGGCAGTCTGTGACCCAGAACCCAACGATCCTGGCACCCTGATCTTGGATTTGCAGCTTCCAGAGCTGTGAGAAATAATAATAAAAATAATGAAAAAAAAATCTATCCTGAGTGTTGCTTTAAACCTTGTCTTTAGGTTGTAGTTTTGTTATCTGTCAAGCTGCCCCATCTGTATTTGTGTGAGGATTCAAGAAGGTTCCAAAAATGTCCTGATACCTCCTTCCTCCCCACATTAGCACATTATTTCATTAAGCATCTTTGGGACACCTACCTTATGCCAGCCATTGAGCTACATTCTCAGGATACAACAATGACCAGTGATAAGTTTTTGGTTGTTCTCACGAAGCTTGCACTCCAATAAAGTTTATACTGTCAAATAGCCAATTATGGTTCACTATATTCTGATAAGAACTACAAAATGTCATGAAGTATAAGGGAAGGACAACTCTTCTGCATTTCTCTTTCTTGAAGGTAAACCAAAGACAGGGATTCAGTTGAGGCCAAAGATTTAATTTCCTTTAAGTTCCCCATAAAGCAAACAAAACCACTGATGGTCAGAAATTCTGTTACAGAGTATCAACTATTAATCACGTTCTAGATGATTGCAGTCATAGAATTAAATGTCTATGTTCTTTTATCACAAGTAACTTTAATTTAGAATGAGGGAGATCAGTCAGCTCATATTAGTCAGGAAGATATTCGTTTAGTTAACAAGCATTTATTTATGTGCAAGGACCTGTTTTAAGTACTTTATAAATATTGACTTATGTTAATATTAACTAATACTTGGAATATCACAAATGGTGTATCCATTTACTCAATTATTCAAAAACTCTCTGTATGTAAGAGTTGCATCCTTCATAGCGTAAGTTGGTCTAGGCAGTGGTGACAAGGAGTTGAGGAACATGGACCAGAGTATTGACCCCGTGGGGCTTACACTTAGTGGGCAAAGTCAGAAGATAACACATAAGCAAACAGGCAAGTAAATAAGATAATTTCTGACTGTGGTAAATTTTATGAATAAAATAAAAAGGTGATGTGATAAACTGAGTCGAAGAGGACTAGTTAGGTAGGGTGGTTACAGATGACTGAGAAAGAGCCAGAAGAATATGGTATCTCTTACTGATAAATATTTTGCATCAAGGCCCCTAGTTATCATTTTCACTACTCATTATTGTCTTCTGAGATGGAACAGTCTTAATAGCTTTTATAATTCTTCTGGAATTCAATAATCAGCCATCTGATCCTCTTGACTGACCTTGTTCTCCCCACTCTGCTGCAGTCTCTGGGTCCACTTATGGTTTGACCAACAATCAACCATTTCTCACTCCTGCTGACTTACTAGTAAGCAGTCCAGTCTAAACCTGAAATCTTACCAGCATATAATCTGTATGAATATCTAATCTCATATTTCAAAAAATAAAACCAACCAAATCATTGTTTTAAGACATGTTTACCTTTCCCAAGAAAAATAATGATCACTGTTTATTTAATTTAAACATGATATTCCAGAGTGTTCTTTCCTCCTGTTTTCTGACTCGGTAATATAGCAGGAAACCCATTTTGACTAAAACCATGTAGCCCTCTCACGTATGACCCTTATTAATCTTTACAGGGATGTGTAGGTGTCTTGAAAATGGGTTTCTACTTCAAATTCAACTCTAAATACACAAAAACATTCAGGGATGAGAAAGGAAAAAAAATCAGTAAACTGAAGCAAGTATTCAATGGAAATCCATTTGGTTACCCTTCATGATATGACAAGTGATGTGAAGGTATGCTTATTCAACTATTTTTTGGAGCCACATATTTTTTGGAGCCGCAGAGTTCAAAAGCGACTTGGGTTAGTTGTATTATTCCTTCGCTGCTTTCATTTGTTATAATCAAGAGTAACTGGAGATCGACTTTTAGAATTTTAGGAGATTCTAGTTTCCTCTCAATCCTTTTCGTATGCGTCTGGGGCAATCTGATACAGAGGAATAAGTTAAGGGTTTTGTAGTAAGTCAGCCCTCAGTTAGAATCCCAGCTCTGGCCAGGTAATGAAGCCCTACATTTAATTTCTCTGGAACTTATTTTCTTCAGCTGGAGGCATGCCTGTGAAGCCTGTCCCACCGTGTTCTGAGGTGAGAGAGGAGGCATGAAAAGTTAGCACTGCACTACCTGGCACATGGCAGACCCACCGTGCCTTCTGTCAGGAGGCTTTCTTAACTTCTGTTGCAGCCCCCTTTCCCCTTCATCCTTAACGGTATTGGCGTTTTGGGTGGGATTTTCCTAGAAGAGAAGGTAAACCACTGAATTTCCACTGGGCAAAAATGGCAATCCAATTCTCCTCAGAGCTGACTGTACTACCTCGTAATTCACCTTCTAGCACGAAGTGGCCTTTCTTGCTTCCTTCTGATCTATACTCCCGTAAAGCCAAGGTGTAGACAGAATATCTAGGACATTTGCAAGTCTCTCCTTTTCACAGGAATTCCTTTCACCTGTGCTCTCCCTTCTGCACCCAATGCATGTGTCTTTAGCCGGAAAGACTTCTAACTCTCTAAACTCAAAAACACTGTTTCAGTCAACTGATCCTTTGCTCCTGCCATCCCATACAACTAGAAGTTCTTTCCCACATCTCTCTACCCAGCAAACTCTTATCACCTCCCAAGGTTCGCCATAAGAGATTTCACCTTCAATGAAGCCTTTGCCAAGGCAACATTGTCCTCTTTACCTTGGGAGCTCACTGTGCCATGTCCGATCCATAGGCTCTGCTCACTCGCAAACCCCGAACGTCGGAGTGGCATATTACTGACTCTATAAACGGAAGCATACAAAACTGAAAAATATCATGAGCCCACTACACCATTATATTTAGTAACCATCACTTTGCAAGGCCCCTCTGACTTTTCTTTTGTTACCATCAGTAGCAACTGACTCCCTCTTACAATTATTCCTTTCTTAAAAAACAAAACAAAAAGATACATTCTAATTGTAATGCACAAAGCACGGAGAGAATAAAAAAACTGTAGTCACTGAGCAGTCAATGGAGTCTCCTCAGGTTCCTCACTAGCTAGTTGACTCGCTCCCACACACCAGCCAGGAAGTAAATGCTCGTCTTTGGAAAACTGCCAATGATACAAGCCATGACCCTTCTGAGGTCCTATTAGAATGACTGACATTTAGAATATCCTCTAACGCTGAAGTTCTATCAAAAGCCTTAACATCAGGGGTGCCTAGGTGGCTCAGTCAGTTTAAGCGTCCGATTCTTGCTCTCAGGGTGGTGAGTTCAAGCCCAGCATCGGGCTCCACGCTGGGCGTCGAGCCTACTTAAAAAAAAAAAAAAAAAAAAAAAGGGCCTTAACATCTAGTATAACTTTCGGTGTGCGCATGTGTGATTGAGACTGTGTTTGTGTATTTGTGTATATAATTGTGTGTGTACACAAACTGTATGCATTTTCCTCCAGGAATCCATAGACCTTTTAAGGGATAGGACACTATCTTTTCCTTATGCTCATTTATAACGTTTAGAACAGTGTTTGACACAGAGATGTCACTGATATATTTGTTAAATGAATGAAGAGAATCACATAAATAAGAGAAAAAAATAGCCCGGTGTCCAGTAGGATAACTCACGCCACTGCCCAAAATGGCACCAATTTCACACATGGATGTTCCCTCACCTGGCTTTACATTTTCCTTGGCACAAATCCATGTTGGATGTATTACGTCTTTATTTGTGTTTGCTAATTGTCTTCTCTCCCAAGACAGCAGACCTCTGGAGAAGAGCAGTAGGTTCTGGCCACTGAGATCATACTAAGGCTGGGGTGGGGAAACACACAGAAATGTAAAGACATCCCAGCGGATGTGCTGAGCACCGGGTGTTATCTAGGTGCAATAGTAACAAAAACACATTTGAATTCATGTGTTCCTTGAACAGCTCAAGACCCTTGATTTTGGAGTAGTTTATTATTCTTTAGTTAAGTCAGCTTTCTCCACCTTGCTTGTGAAATGCGGAGTATTCATTAGAGGTAGTTGACTTCTAAAGTTACAAAGACAAAGGCCCAGCTAGACAAATACACCATTGTAAATTTATCTTTCCACATTATACCTGTACTTAATAACGGTGATTTCTTCTGTCTCCTATATTTGAGAGAGATTTGTTTCCACGGGGGGGATTTAGTGTTTTTTTGTTGTTGTTTTTTAAGTATTTATTCATTTGAGAGAGAAAGAGAGAGCACGAGCAGGGAGCAGGAGGGAGGGGAGAAGCAGGCTCCCCACTGAGCAGGGAGCCCAACATGGGGCCAATCCCAGGACCCTGGGATCAGGACCTGAGCTGCTGGCAGAAGCTTCAGCGACTGAGCCACCCAGGCACCCTGGGAATTAAGTGTTTTAATTTTATTTTTCCTTACTTATATGTTCCCTTTATTTTCAGTAACTTTTCTTCAAGTCTAAAATCATCATATTGATTTATTCTCAAATGGTTTGATCATTGCCTCAGATTCCTAAAGTCTCACATAAATAGGCATTATGTCTATAATGAAAGCTATTACTAAATCAGCCCTTCATTTGGGCCTTGTCAAGCTGTCTTATTTAAATACTAAGCCTTGAAAAGAATGTGTCCCAAGCACATGCATGCATAACTTCAGGTGTACTCTGCTCACAGCACAGAACTAAATTCAACAGCGTTCCACCTTTGATTTTAACTAAGTGCATATCAATTAGATTGCTAAAGTAGGGCATTCATTTAATTTTGCATAACTCAATGCCTCAAATACAGGGAACTTTCAGGCCAAAATATTTTTATGGCGTGGTGGCACCTGCTGAAGAAGTGTGATATTTTAGGACATTTTTGTTAGATATCTATTTGCCAATTTTTTAGAGCACCTGCTAAGGGCCGGGTCTCTGATGGGCATGGGAATATGAGAAACGAACATGATATAGCCCTTCCTCAAAACAGTTCTAACTGGGAGAAAAGAGAGATAAACAAGCATGATGATTCACTGTGGTAAATAATGTGGAAAAATTATACACACAGTGCTATCTGAGGGCATAGGCCCAAGTAATAATTTTGCTTAGCAAGTTTGAATGAGGTAGACGGTTGGAGTATTTTTGTCTGTTTTTTGAAAAAAAAAATAGTTGAAGCCTTCTAAGAAAGGAGGCAAAGAAGGGAACTTCAGGCAGAAGAAACCACATAAGCAAATGTGTGAAGATGTTTGTAATATCTGCAGGGGTGAAAAGTGATTAGAATATAGAGTATATGGTAGCAGGTAGCAATGGATGGACCTCAAGAGGAGGGAGGGACAGGAAATGAGTACATCCTGGGAGCTGTGAGAGAGGAATATAAACAGAGTCACTCAGTAGTCTGGAGAAGAGAAGCAAGGGAAGATCACAGAGTGAGGAAAGGCTGCTTGTTGTACAAACATGGCTGAAACTGTAGGTCACTGCCAAGGGATCAACCGCCACACTCAACAGTCCATCCAGATACTCTTTATGTGATCATTCTTTGGCTGTGTTTTTTTGTTGTTGTTGTTGATCAATTTCTAGATGTTTTAGGGACTTCATTTTGGGAGGTTTATTACAAAGGTACTATAATTGGGAGTCAAGAATAAGATCTAAGACTCAAAAACACACACACACACACACACACACACACACACACACACACACACACACACACACACACACACACACCTCCTTCTGATTTTCTTTAGGAAAACAAAGCTGGGCTAAAGCAGTGATTTTTTAGAGCACTGGGGCTTCCACAGAGAGGCATCAAAGGCTGGTGCAAGGCGTTAAGGGCATCCTGAGCAGGTCTGCTGAAGCCTCCCACATCCCTCACATTTATCTCTGCTTTGGCTAGAGCAGCTCTTCTTTCACGACTTTCCTCACTGGTTTCCTTGTAAGTTTCGTTAGTCAAAAATAAAAAATGAATTTAATCATCACCTGTCTAGCCAATCTCATGTCTACACTGGAGGGGATATGCCAATAATACAAAACTATTTGTTTAACAAAAAGAACTGAACAGATGTCTCAAGTATGGTGATGGAAATATTAAATATATTCTGAGTATTCAAAATACCTTGCTTGTGGTATTAAGAGGAATTTATGTAATTCCTGTATGTAAAAATAGAAATTTTACAAGTGTATGTTCCAACTATTCCATACTTTACAAGAATTTGACAGGATTTTATCCTCTTATCAAAGATCAAACACACAGTCTAACAAGTATGATCATAATTATGAGGATAATATAAGAGGAAAGTCATATGGCAATAAAAATTTTGTTTTAATACTATGGAAAGAGAAGAGGCTTTGGAGTCAGCAAGATTTCCTCCACATTGACTCCGTTGTTTATTATATCAGTGATCTGGACAAAGTAGTCAATCTTTTACACTCAATATCCTCCTTTATGGAAACTTACTATGTAGGCTTACGATCTGTTTGAAGATTACAATGAGATAACGGATATGACAGGCACCTTAGGTTCTCCATCAGTGGTAGCTCCAGTGGTCCTTAGAGGAAGATAGTGGGAGTGGAAGAGAGTGTATCTTTGTGAAAGGATACCAGGAACAGCTTAATAAACAGGATGGCAATATGATCTTTTAAGGTGGTTTGGATTCTGATAAGTAAATCTGGAACAAGAGCATTCCAGTGAGAAAAACAGAATTAGCTAAAGTTTTAGGTGGGAAATCAAGAGACCAATTTCAGTAAATAGTTCAATTTACAAGCTATAGTTTACTGTAGTTTTGTAGTAAAAAGAAGAAAGTGTAGTGTAGATAAGCCAGAGTCACAGCAGGCAGAGGTCTGAAAGCCTAATTATTAGTAGTAAATATTTAGTGACCACCTATTACATGCAAGATAATAGGCTATGTTATAAGGGAGATGCAGATGTGAATTATACCTGATCTCATGAACCCTACAAGATTATTAACTCATTATAGAGACCAACGCAATAAAAGTATAGACCATATTTTGTGTGAGATACAAAAATGCTATAGCTAAAAGCAAATGTGTTTATGATAAAAGAAGAATGTCTAATGTTCTTCCAAAATCTCTTCTGAAATAGTTAAAAGGACACTTCTCAATTTGGGGCTGTAAAAATCAAAAGAAAGTCATCTGTATTGATGAACTGAGTTAATTTCTCAATAGTATTAACAAGTCATATAAACAAACGTCCCATGTTGCCTGAAAACATACTCATTCAGCCTAGCTCAGCAAAGCAAACACATGTTCTTGACCTTGATCTGAGCAGTGGTTTCATGGGCACACACATATGCAGAGATTTATTGCAGCTTTCATGTTACTTAAAAAAAAAAAAAAGAGAGCATAAAGTCTCCTTAGGTTAAATAAAAAAGCAATATCCACAAAGCAATCAAAGACAGTTCATTCCAACCTTACACAACTCTCCCAGAGAATAAGAAAAATAAAGAATATTCATTAACTGATATTATGTGGCCATATAACCTTCACGTCAAGACCAGACCAGGAAAATGAGGAAGTAAAAGAGCAGGCCCTTCTTATGAACAGAAATGAAAAAATTCCAAAACAATGTACCACCAAAATCAACCAGGAATTATCATGCTGGGTTTGTTCCCAAAAATGCAAGGTGGGTTTAACAGTCAAAAATCAAGCAACATGATGCCACATAAGAGATTTAGAAGAAAAAAAAAAGTATAAAGATCAAGATCACTACCGTGTTTTCATACTCTTCTCAGTGGGTCAGCACAGCTTTATTAACCACTGAGTTCAGATGGGATCTCTAAGACCTGTTTATTTGTCCACATGAAGTGACTCAATTAAAAACATAATGAACAAAATAGCATGCAGATTTTCATATTCACTAATATACCACTAAACGAATGAAGATTATCCAACAATACTGTGTATTTTGGGGAGGTAAAGAATAAATATCGTATGGCTGTGTGAGGCAGAGAATTCTCAGGGCAGCACTTAGCACCAACTCAGAGAAGAAGCTCTTCTACATTTGCCAAAAGTCAAACACCTAATGAAAGTGCCCCACCTGGGAAGTGAGACTTTTGAAGAGGGACCTAAATTTGTTGATCAGTCTGTCACAGACTATTAAATCCGTACCAGAAAAGGAACTGATTATTACTTTTGACTGCAAAGAATTTACGGAAAATCTTTATCCAGTAAATCTTAATTGTATCTCAAAGGCTGTACCGGGTTTCTCAACTCAAGAACCTAGTACTACACAAGAGCCTGCAAGAAGCAGGATTCTATTCACAATTCAATGGAATTACCCCAAAAAGCTACCAGGACTAACAAGTGAGTTCAGTAATATTGCAGGATACCAGATCAATATACAAATACCAATTATATAACTAAATATTTGCAAAATATGTATCTACCAAAGGAAGTTTATCTAGACTATACAAAAAACATTTACAACTCAGTAACGATAAGAAAATCCAATAAAAATATGGGCAAAAGAATTGAACACTTTCCAAAGAAGATATACAAATGGCAAATAACCACATGAAAGATGTTCAATGTTACTGGGAAAACTTCCATGTGATACTCCTACACACTCCCTCAAGTGACTTAAAGACTGACCAATAGCAAGTGTTGGAAAATGTTGAGTAACTTTAACTCTCTTAATCTTCTGGTTGCAAGCACTTTGGAAGTCATTTTGGCAGTTTCTTAAGAATTGAAACATATACCTACCATACAAACCAACGACTCTACTAATCGGGCACTCTCCCAAGAGACATGAAAACTTAGGGCTACACAAAGACTTATACACAAATATTCACAGAAGCTTACTTTATTTATAATAGCCAAATTGAAAACAACCCAAATGTCCATCAACAAGTAAACTGGTAAATAAACTGCAGCATACCCATGTTATCCTACTAAGCATAAACAAAAAATAATTGATACATGCAACATGTATGAATTTCAAAATTGTGCTGAGTAAAGGAAGTTATTCAAAAAAATAATGTGTACTGTACAATTCTATTTTCATAAAATTCTAGAAAATGCAAATTTATATAGTGACAAAAAAACAGATCATTACTTAGATATGGAATCTGGGGGCATTGGGAAGACCATGAGAAAAAGATTACAAAGAGGCATCAGGAAATTTTTGGAAGTGATGGGCATATTAATTATCCTGATTGTGATAATTTTGCAAGTATATACATAAATCAGAAGTCATCAAATGAATAGATTAAATGTGCAGTTTGTGATATATCAGTTAAATTCAATAAAACTTTAAAAACTGCACATGCCAAAGAATTGTGAAATAGGGCATAATTAAGAGAAACTGCAGTCAACAGAAATAGATTCCAAGCGGCACCTGGGGGCTCAGTTGGTTAAGCATCTGACTCTTGATTTCGACTCAGGTCATTCTCTTGGGGTCATGAGATTGGGCCCCGCATTAGGCTCTGTGCTCAGTGGGGAGTTTGCTTGGGATTCTTTCCCTCTCCCTCTCCGTCTGCCCCTCCCCCTGCTCACACTCTTTCTTTCTCTCTCTCTCAAATAAATCTTAAAAAAAAAAATAGATTCCAAGATGACATAATGTTGGAATTAACTGAGAAGAGCACTGTAGATATATTGTCAATGGTTCCATGAGTAGAAACACGATAATGAGGAATCTTAGCAGAAAAAAGAAAACTGTAAAAAAGGATCAAATGGACATTACAGAACTGAAAAAATACATATGCAATGTTTGCTGGATGGGTTAATGAAAGATTAGATACAGAAGAGAGATTCACTGAACTTGAAAATAGATCAATAGAAATGATCTGAACTCAAAACTTGAGGCATAAAAAAAAAATTAGTGCTTCAGCATCCTGAGAGGCAGCATTAAACAAACAGTCTACCATGCTCCAGGGAAGGAGCCCCAGAAGTAGAGAAGAGAAAGAATGTGGCACCACAAGTATTTGAAGAAATAATCACTGAAAGCTTCTATAGTTTGATTAAAACATCAACCCAGAGAACTAAGAAGCTCAGCAAACCCCAAGCATGATAAATATAAATATACCTCACATAGGCACTTCATATTCAATCTATTGAAAACAAAATTTAAAGAAAATGAACAAAACAAAAAAACCTTCCAAGCAACTACGGAGGGAGGTACACGATGCCGACTCGAACAACAAGGATGACTTTCTGATTTAAACACAGGAAGCAAAAGACAGTGGAAGAACATCTGACAGAAGAAAAAAAAAAATCACAAACTGTAATTATATTTCAAAACTGAGGGCAAATAAATACATTCTCAGGAAAAAAGCTGAAAGAATTAGATGCTGGCAAGTTTTCTTTATAATGAATTCTAAATGCAGTTGTTCAAATTGAAGGGAATAGTCTACATATGTATGTATTACAGATGTTAAAATGTATGTAATAAGTAATTATAGCCATATATATTACATATATGTTATAAATATCATACATTGTAAATAAATTGTAGGGTTTACAGCACATGTATAAGTAAAATGTATGACAATTAAATAAAAATGAAGGAAATGCAATTATACTGTTTTAAGGACTTCTGCATTTTACGTAAAGTGATATATCTGTTCATTTTAAATAGGAAGTTATGTGTCAAAGATACATATTTTAATTAGCCCAAAATAATCAGGAAAAGAGAAGCAAAGGAATAAAGAACAGATGGGATAAAAAGAAATAGCAAGATAGTATATTTAAACCCACACAAATAATTGCATCAAATACAAATACACTAAATATATTGACCAAAACACAGAGATTGTCAAACTAGATAAACAAGCAATACTGAACTGTATGCTCTCTACAAGAGACACATTTTAAATATATACATTTTTAAAAAGGTTGAAAGTAAAAAGATAGGAAAAGATATTCTACCAAATTAGTAATCATAAAAAGGCTGGTGTCTGTAGTCATATTAGTCAATATAGACTTGAAGAAAGAGACAATTAAAATAAGAGGGACATTTTATAATTAGAAAATATATATTAATCTATAAGACATACTACCAAATGGATTTGTACCTAACAAAATTTCAAAAAACATGAATTACTCAATTACTCAGAACTAAAGAAGGAAATAGACCAATCCAGAATCATAATCTGAGGTTTTAAAAATCTGATTAATTAATATAATTAGGAAAAAAAAATTCAGTATAAATGAATTTTACTTGATACCAAAACCTGACAAGGACATTAAGGAAACTGCAGACCAATATTCCTAATGAATATAAACATAAAAATATTTTTAAATACTAGTAAATCAAACCCATACATCAAATATTTAAAAAGCCAATAAATCATCACCAGTGGTGTTTATTCCAGGATACAAGGTTGTTTTAACAATTGAATGCTCATGTATTTCACTGCATTAACAGGAGGCCAGAATAATGGAGAAAAATCATAGGATCATTTCAACAGATGCCATGAAAGAACTGAATCAAGTCCAACACTATTTCTATGTGTAAAATTACGATGCACTAAAGTTTAAAAACTGCTGTAATCATTTTTTTATGGGCATAAAACAGTTACCTAAGTATGTTCAGAGATTTTAAGAAAAACTTCCAAAGAAGATTAATTTTGAGTTTAGTCCCAAATCACAGATGAGGTGAGGGAAGGAAGAACACTCAGGCACAGGCCAGCAGATCTGAGTAAGTGTGATATATTCCAGGAATCAACTATTAGTTAAAGACCGCTCGAGCGTCAGAGAGAAAAGCTTGGAAAAAGAAAAGGAACTGAGAGAAGCCACATTTCTGGGTGTTTCTTCCTTGTGTATAAGGGTCCCGTGAGGACGGCAGTGATGTTTTACCTTGGGACATGTGGAGCTCCGAGGAACCCTCAATCAGCTGTGGTTTCTGAGAGGGCATCCCGTGAGCCATCAGCACAGTGACTGAAGGACACAGGACTGGAGTCAGGGAGGCTGAGAGAAGGCCATCTGACCGAGTCCAGGTGAGGCATGACAAAGGCTTAAAACTGTGACATTGGAAAAGGAGTGAAGGGAGAAAGAAAAGGTACTGAAGAGCTAATACTGACTGGATTTATCAAATTAACTAATCTCCTATGGATGAAGAAATCTCGGCCATCTCCCCAATTCTGATCTTCAATCCAGAGACAGGTGCCAACACACAGAATAGGGGCTCATAGACCCCTTCCTAAGGAATACGGACTATGACCTATTCTAAGGACAGTAGTCTAAGCCTCTGACATGGATTAAATGTGACTGAATTCTCAGCAAATACAATTTAGTTTCTTTTACTATCATCTTGACTTTTCAGATCAGTCATTAAGGCTTAAAGACGTTAAGCGACTAAGGTTAAGAAGAGGTAGGAAAGACCTGTTTGGACATGTTCAGTTTGAAGTGACGGGAGGACATCTGAATTGAAATCGATAGGGGTAATTGATCAGGAAGAGAGCTCTGGTCTGATCAAAATGAAAGTGGAATCAACACAGGCTACTTGAATGAGTGGGAAGCCTTGGGGCTGCGCAGAGACCAGAGAAGAAGACGACACAGAGTAAGAACTGAAGAGGTACTCAAAACGTGAAAACAATTCTAGATTTTATGTAAGTCGGGATAGCAGCAGAAAGGTAAGAGTAACGGGAGTAAGCAAAGGGAGCTGAATCACAGAAACCAAGCAAAGAGGAAGTTTTCAAAAAGTAAAAAATGATGAGCAAAGTCAAAGTCTACAGAGAGGTGGAATTAGCAGTAAGAGGTCACTAGCAATGTCACAGAGATACATTTCAGTTTAACTGTGAAGTTAAAAAAGCAAATAGCTAACTCAGAAACAATCATTAAGTTAAGATAACATTAGTTGAGAGACCGTTTCTGGGCCAGGGAATATCCTGTGTGACTTTGCCAAGTTATTATGTTAGAAGAGCCTAATAAATATTCACTGCGACATAATGAAAGGCTTTGAGAACCGATAACAATATAATGGAAAAGGCTGTCCAAGAGTCAAGGGACCAAATGCCTGCTAAAGGAGCTGGTGTGACTCAAAAGGATGGCGAAGACAATGACTCCTGTTAGAAAGAGAATCTGATGAGACCCTGTCAGGTAAATTTGATTAGAGAGAGGATGCTTTTACTCATAAAAGAATAAGAGAAATAAGAGATCATCCCACTGCTTTTGGTTGTGATTCGAGGAGTCCTAGCACTGGATACTTTGTGTTTTTATAAAGCTCTAAAGATGACATCCACACCCCGATTCTGAAACCCTTACTGCACAAAGTGCTACTGTAGGGCCACGTGGCATCCACCTCACCTGGGAGCATGTTACAAAGGCAGATTCTCAAGCCCCGCCCCAGAACTTGCGAACTAGAATCGACATTTTAACAAGGTCACGATCCCCAGGTAAACTCCTACATAGATGGAAGTTTAATAGACACCTCTTCTGAACCATCATTTCTTCTGAAATAAAAAACTGAATATTGGGGTGCCTGGGTGGCTCCGTCGGTTAAGCGACTGCCTTTCTCAGGTCATGATCGTGGGATCCTGGGATGAAGCCCCACGTCCCCAGCTCCTTGCTCAGCGGGGAGCCTGCTTCTCTCTCTCCTCGCCACTTGCGCTCTCTCTTGCTATCTCTGTCTCTCAAATAAAAAAATAAAATCTTTTTAAAAAATGGAATATTTGCTCTTCTTCCTTCCTTCCTCCAGCTTCTTCAAGTTTAAAGTAGGTTTTAAAGATATATACATTCTAGAAAGATTAAAAAATAAAAATAAAGAAAAAGGCTGAGGAAAAATAAATGTAGGGAAAGATAATAGCCACCATGGATTAAAGACTTTGCCTTTGCTAAGAGCTTTATCTGACTTTTATCCGCACAACTTTAGAAGGCAGTCGATATTACTCCAATTATACAGGTGAGAAAATTTAAGTGAGAAAGTTGAGATAACTTGTCCTAGATCATGAAGTCTGAGAAATGGGGTCGGAACCTAGACCAGTTAAAACCAAATTAGACAGTGCTCTTTCCCACAAAGTGACAATACAAACGCCTGTGACATACTCTTTATGTGCATGCAAATGATTTACCCTGTATTTGGCTCTACACTTTCTAGAAGCTGATGTGAAGGCAGCATATAAGAAGAACATGCACAGAGTTTGTATTTAATGCTTTATCAAAATGTAATATGGTGCAGAAGAGAGCTATCACTTTTTTTTTTAGAGGAGCTATACGTCTTTGTAATAAACTGAAATGCCTACTGACTTAAGGTCCTGTTTCTTAGCTAATATGTATATAAAGTATATCCAGAGAAATGTTTAGATTACAGGAAAATCTTGTACAAACTTTAAATGGATGACTGGTAATATATTATTCTGAACTTGACAATGAGGTGGGAGGCAAGCTGTGGTACAGAAGTAGAACACAGGGTCAGGAACGAATTCCTGGCATCCACTATATTCAGAGAGTCTAGAACCAGAGGCTTTTTGGAAGTCTTCAAAAATGTTTGAAATTTGGAGAAAAAAAAAAAGTCTCTCTAAAACAAGGAAATAGCAAATAGCAAAAATTGCAATTAGTGTTTAATAATGGCCACAAAATAAAGCATGATGTCAACTTCATAAAGTATAATATTTAGCAATAAAAAAATGCACTATGCTTGAAAACCATCTTGAGATTAGATTTTCCAACTTTGCAGGAATTCCTGGATATACTTGGTCTAGAAACGAATTACTTGCAAGCAAATAATTTTCTAAAGCAAAATTACAATTAATTTTGCCCCTCTCCCCACCACGTGTGTATATATGAAGGCAGATATATATCTGAGATATATGTATATACCCATCCCCTGTGAGGGCATTAGAGGTCCCTGCCCTTGGCATAGGTACCAAAGTGAATGGGGCTGCCTGATTTACAGAGCTCCGACTTTCCCCTCTGTCTGTAGTTTAGGCCCTGCGCTAGGCTAGGATGGAACCGGAAATATCAAAGAACATGAGGGCTACCCAGCTTCCCCCCAACCCCATGAGTCAAAGAAAATCCCTTCCTCCACAGTTCCCACACTACCAGGAAGTGTCCACATGGGCACTAAGACACCGCTAGGTAAAGACGTGATGTGTATTTTCTTGGGTTAGCTTGCAAGAGCTGGGTTATTAACGTCTGGTTCCATACTAGGAATGAGTCCTAGGATAATCAAAGAATTGCCCAGGAAGCCATTTGGATTGAAGTTAGCCTTTCCTTCAAGAACGGAAGAGCCAAAACTTGGCCGCTTTGATTTGCATGCCTTTCAGCTACTAGTTCCAGCCAATTCAGTTCATACAACTCCAGCTTTCATTTGGGGCTGAGTTCATTGACTAAAAAAATAAAGAAGAATGGGGGGAAAAAAAGAAAAAAAACCTCACAAGAAAAGAAATCAAGGAAAGGCTTAATTGATTATGCAGAGTGTTGCTTTGGGAAAGGGGAAAATCTTATTAGAAGGCTGGCAAACTCACTTCATTAGGGACCTAGTGACATCTTCTAAAACCAGAACATTACATCAGGTTAGTTTAAAACATCAAATGACCTTGTAGTTTGGTCAGGATACCCCATCCCTATTCATTCTGCCTGGTTCATTCTTTGCATTTTTCATCATACTTTTATTGATGGCGAAAAGGTTGCTACCAAATAAGCTGAATGAAATGGGACTTATAGAAATTAGAAACACTAAAATCAGGGATTGTGATTCTGCTCGCTCACTTTGTCCCCTAAAAGCCCACTTTCTTTTTCTACTTACATGATCATTTGCCCCTCTCCCCACCATCCTTCTCTCTCATACATAGTCCCACTCATTCTCCTTGCACCTGATGATTCTCTGTGTGCAGTGTTGAAATAGATGCAGACATGAGCATCAGATCTCATAAGGGTGTGTGAGAATCCCCCGAAGTGTGCCTGCGTGGTTTCCACACCAAAAAAGGAGGTTATTTAATTGTTTCCTTCCTCTCTTTGGGAGCATCAGATGCCCCACTCATTGAAACCCTCCTGCTTCCTAGAAATAATTAGCCTAAGAGATAAAACTACCATTGCAATTTCTAAAAGAGGAATAAGAGATCAAGATGGTTCAGTCATGCCAAATAAATCTTATTCAGTTATGTGAGAAAGTGGCTAATAATAGTGATCTCATGGCCAGTTTTATTTACCTGCAAGTAATCCCTATCTTGGTTTCAGGCAACATTTGACACACAACTGAGAACATACTTCTGAGTAAGACAATGAAATTCGAATTAGACGGTAATGTTGTAAGGCGGGTACACTTAAAATTTAGGTAACTTCCACTCTGGAAAAGTCAACTGGAGAGATACCTACAAGAAAGTCACAGAAGATTCTCTCTTTAACCTTGTTCTGTAAAACATTGTACGAATAAGCGAAATAAAAGTTAAATGTGCAGGCTACTTCAAATCTGAGCAAATATGAAATTATTTTGATGACAAAACTCAAAATTATATGCTCAAAGTACTGTACCAACTTGAAATAAATTAAAATAGAACAGTGAAGACTGTGAAGTCCTGCATTTGAATGTATTTAAATCAATAACTGAAGCCATCAAAGATAACTTGCTTCATAGTGGTTCACAGGATACCAGGAAGGTTTTACTGCAACCACAAAATTTATACAAATGGTACGTACGAGTGGGAAAATGAAGCTAATGAGCAAATCAGTACATTCCATTTTTGAGAGGCTCCAATTGTTAAAAAGTTCTTCCTTATATGGAGCTGGAATCTATTCACTGTCAATTTCATTTAATTTTTCTCAGAGAGGAATGAAGTTGAGTTCCTGGTAACTCAGATATAGACACCAGGATATAAAATTAACTCTGATTATAATAGGTCTAAATGTGACTATAACAGCAGGGAACAACACTCAAATGGATTAGAGATTATTACCTTGCAGTTGCAAATTTGAACTAGATTTTGAGTAGTTGCAAACCTAGATCATATTTATTTCCTTAAAAACCATACAATAACATCTTATTTTATTGGCATATAAATCCAGCAACTTCATATTTCTAAAACACTATGTCCTATATGTCTTTCTACTCCCACACTTACTAAAGTACCTAAGTACTTGGCAAATATTTAGTGAATGAATGAATAAAATTTAAAAGACTGACCAGCCAAACCTAATGAAACAATATAATGTGGTGGATTCCCTTAGGGAATTAATCACTATCTTTTGAATTATACATGTAATTCTGCAGGCTTGGCTAATTGGTTTTCAGGCCTATAGTAAATTGGAAGGAAAAAAAAAATAAAGGCCATCATCAACTATACTGGTATCAGCATAAAAATAAAGGAAAATAGGGAAATTTTTTAAAAATTCATATGCACATATGGGTCATTTAGAGTAGAGTCAAATAACCCCCACCAATTCAGTTTTCCCTGATTAGAGTGCCCACAGACATCACAGTACTGATAGATATCAGACAGCATCAAGGTACACTTAGGTTTATAAGGCATCATGTGATCAGCAACATAGGAAAGTATGCACGAAGTAGCTTTACAAGACTACACCCACAAAGTTAATAAGTTGAAAAAATTAGTACACAAAGGCGTAAACCTTCAGCTCTCTAAAAATACTCCAGGGCGCCTGGGTGGCTCAGTCGTTAAGCATCTGCCTTTGGCTCAGGTCATGATCCCGGGGTCCTGGGATAGAGCCCCACATCGGGCTCCCTGCTCCATGGGAAGCCTGCTTCTCCCTCTCCCACTCCCCCTGCTTGTGTTCCTTCTCTTGCTGTCTCTCTCTCTCTCTGTTGAAAAATATATAAAATCTTAAAAAAAAACCAAAAACTCCAGACTCCACTACTTGCAGTGACTTGCTTCGCCTGAGCTCCTGAGAGCATCAGTTTGATGACATGTCCAGCAAACCTCCTTAGCAACTTCCGTTATCTTCCAGCAATTCCTGCTTTCACCTCAATTACCCTGACAGCTCAGAGTGGTAGAATGAAGACATTATATCCAGTTTATGGATATGCAAGCCAAATTAACACAAAAGAAAGTCAATCGGGAGAAAGTGAGGCTGGTCTACTCCTCAAACATCAAGATTTTGTTTTTCACTTAATCATTCATGTAGACAGAAAACATTTATGATGTGGATGTGTACTAAATTCTAGACACCAGGCTGGGTGATGCACGTGTGGAGCTAAAGCAACTCTCTTGGGAAAACAAACATATAAATAATTGGAGGAAGAGTTGAGAATGAGTTAAAAATCAGAAGGCCTGATAAGTTTAAAATACCATACACAGTACTAGATGTTTTTCTTTAAAGCACTTTTCCATTTGAAGCTCTAATTAGACTAAGTAACCATTAACTACTTTTCAACCCCAAAAATGATGTGATTCTATCTTGTTCAATTTCACAAAATCACTGTGAAATAACCAATTCAAGCATTGCTAATCTGCAGTTAGTAGACTATGAAATTGAAGATTTTATAGATTGCATAACTTACCCCAAACCACACACCTAGTTAACAGTGAAGCCAGATAAGAAGCTAACTTGATTTGGATCCTAATTAATTATCCTATTATGTAATAAGTGTCATTCATTCATGTTTTATGATAGGAAATCATTACCTGTCCCATTCCATAGACTGAAATCTCACTCTGGTGTTATATTTATGATAAAGCACATCGAATAAATGAGGCTTGTTCCCCGAATGGTGGATGATTTGCTGTTTCGCTAGTAAGGTTTTTCTTTTTCTCCTCTTGGCATTCCACACGGACAATTTGTGTACAAATCCACTGTTATCTCTGCTCATAGTGCTTCTTTTAAATAGCTACTGCTTCCAGAGTGCTTGTAAAAAGCTTATGAATTGCCAAGCTTCATTACTGTGTATATGTAAAGCTTGTCAGCTATTTTGGGGAGGCCATGGAGTTCTTTTCTACTTAGGGTCCTTCAGGATGTGATCTAAGTACAAATAAAATGTGCATTTTTTTCCCGGAGAATTTTAGAAAGAGGAGTGACCTTAAATTGATCCTTCAGCTACTCAATCATCAATGAGAATTTATTTAGTGCTGATATACACAAGATCCCGTGGACATAAAAACAAATACGTGACCTTCATCCTTAGAGAACTTAAACTAAAATTTGAAGATTTTCATGAAAATTTAAGCGTAGTTCCTTTGCTCGATATGACAAGGTGTCCCACAGATTTAAAAGCTTATGCTAAATGTGCTTCTCAAAATGTTTATAGCAAGCACAGTCCACTGGTAAGCCAGGGAGATCTATTAGATGACTTCTTTATTGAAAATTTTCCAAGTTATAAATGGTGGACATGGTAATTAATATCAACTGTGGACTCCCCGCACAGAAGACCAACCAAAAAGATCTACTGACTAAGCAAAGCTAACTTCACTACATCTACAAGAGTAAGAAAGACTGTAACCTTGACTGTGTCTCAGTGTCTCAGGAAGAGTGGGTTCAGGAGGCTATTTTTGGGGCTTTGGGGTCTGATCTCAAGCGGTTGAAGTTCAGTCTTTCAAGGCAAGGAATTGACCAGGAATGAGAAGAGTCTCAATAAGTGAACTGTTGTTTAGTAAGGAAATTGTTTACCCAGGTAAGCAATCTATTGTTCTAGTAGGAGAACAATTTGCTTAGATGAGTAAACCGTGTGTTTGGATATATTAGCTCTCAGGAATTTAATGAAGCAACAAAGTTATGACTTGGTTTTATAGCCCTATCTTCCTGGCCAATATTTTCTAGGATGATGGGAGCTCTGCATGGGTCAAGTTTTTGCCTCACTTCCCATTTTACTTACATGTAAATACGATTTATGATTATTGTTTATACTTTAAAGGATATTCAATCACATTCTAGGGGCCTCCAATGAAAATAGCACATGCATTTATTATCAAATATATTTAATGTTTATTGAAAGCCAATTTTTTTTCAGTTTTTAATTTAGTGTTCTGTATATACTCATTTGCATAGAGGTGGAAAGAAACATTTCTTTGGGGCAAACAAAATCTTCATTGGGAGTTTGCCAAGTTTGGGCCTACTGTTCTTCAAGAAAGCTAAAAATATAAATTACATATTCATTAAAAGTGATATTAGTATGGGATATCACTTTCAGTAAAAGCACTAAAAAGGCAGAGTCAGCCCTTGCTGGTTGGTGGATTTAATTTTAAGAGTCTAAGAGAAAAAAATAACCTAAATCTGCAGTTTCTTTGTTTTCCTCCCCACTGAAGCAATCCTGAGATTGTTATTCATTTTGCACTTAAATGCAGGTGCCCTACTAAAGCTTGTTACACAGGCATTCTTACTTCATAGTCAGACCGCCCTTGTCAAACAGGTAGCATTCACCATTTTACAGGTAGAAAATCAACAGAATCAAACAGAGGACACATGTTGCCCAACTCATACAGGTGTTGGTATATTTGAACTTTGTATATCTGATTTCTTTTCCTTTTTTTTTTTTTTAAGAAAGGGAAAGGGGTGGGGGAGGGGCAGAGAGAACCTGAAGCAGGTTCCATGCCCAGCGCAGAGCCCAACACGGGGCTCCATCTCACGATCCTGAGATCATGACCTGAGCTGAAACCACAAGTTGGATGCTTAACCAACTGAGCCACTCAGGTGCCCCTGTACATCTGATTTCTAAGCCTGTTCTGTTGGCCTGCTAAGAGGAGGTTATCAACATGAAGTTAGAACCGCAGTAATGAAATATCATCTTCCAGCTCTCTAGAATGCAGACCTACTAATGACTCTTGCACTGGGGTGGGGGTGGAGTCTCTTTATTCAGAGAATAAGAGCAGTCCTTTGAATCACTGGGAGAGAAGAACCCTGGATTTGGGGGGTGTGGTGGGCAGAATACTAAGATGTCCCCCAGATTCCCAGCCCCTGGGTACACATACCTTCTCCTAGTTATTCAAGCAAACAGTAATCTAAGTGTTGCTGCAGAGGGATCTCACAGATGCAGTCAGGTCCTACAACAATTGACCTTAAGATAAGGAGACGATCTGGGTGGGCCTGACCTAATCATACGAGGCCACTAAATTAGGGTCATGCGGTCAGAGACCAGGGAAGGGCCACTAAATTAGGGTCATGTGGTCAGAGACAAGGGAAGTGTGAGAAGTATTTGGCACAAGGGACATTCTCCTGCTGGCTTTGAGGGTCACGTGGCCAGAAAGTAGATGGCTTCCAGGAGCTGAAAGTGACCCCTGCTGACAGTGACCCCTGCTGACAGCCACCCAGGAGAGGCAGACCTCAGTCCTACAGCTGCAAGGAACTGAAGATGGCTAACAATCTAAACGAGTTTGGAAGCAGATTCTTCCCCAGACCTCCCAAAATAAACACAGCCCAACCGATACCTTGATTTTAGCCTTAAGAGCCCGATGGGGGAACCCGACCACATCACTGCCCAAGCTGACCTGCAGAAGTGTGAGCTAATAAACCACAAGGTTTATAGTAATTTGTCACATGGCAACAGAAAACAAAAACAAAGGGCTATACAGACTTCTATAAAGCAAGAGTGTTAACTTGTGATTAGAACAGTAATGAGCACTTCTGGTTAGTTTGAAAGTGAGCTTGCCTTATCTGCAAGTAGTATAACCAATTTTCTACAAACACAGTTTCAAGAAAACATCATTGCTGTATAAACAAATGGCAGGTCCATCAAATTCCTCTGGTCATCTAACCATGTGCACATATACATAATAACAATAATATGGAAATAATGATTTGGAGTGTTCAATGTATTTCTGCATTCCCCGTATCATTTGAGCCTTCTTATAAATCAGTGGAGCAGACAAATTATTACTATTATTCCTCCCTATAGCACAAGAAATGAGCATGTAGAAAGGGCAGGTGACTAACTCGAGATCAACCACAGGAATTCGGCGGCGCAATGCTGTGGCCAGTAGGTGACAATCAAGGTCTTCTGATTTCTCTCAAAGCCACATTTCATTCTCAGGGCCGACTAAAACATTTTGGCAAAACAAAGAAGTTATGCTCTCCTTTCCTCTTCTGTTTTAAGAAATAGAAGAATAACTAGATAATTTTATATTTGGAATAATTGCTTTTATTCCCACATCACCTTTCTTACCTGTCACACAATGTGGGTTATTAAAAAACATTTTTTAAACATTTATTTTTATGTCGAAAAACATCTTTGTTCAAAAAAAATTTTTTTACTGTTTTAAAAGAAACAAACTGAATTTGTAAAACTTTGAACTATGCTTCAAAATGATTCAAGCTGTAAGGTAATGATAATTTTTCAATAGCCAATATGGGATTCATTAAATGTGTCTGCGAAATGAAATTCTATGTTCCCATTAAAGTGAGATCTACAGGGGTGTCTGGGTGGCTCAGTCGGTTAAGAGTCTGCCTTCAGCTCAGGTCATGATCCTAGGGTCCTGGGATCGAGCCCCGCATCAGACTCTCTTTTCAGCAGAAGCCTCTCCCTCTCCCCCTGCTTGTGTTCCCTCTCTCGCTGTGTCTCTGTCAAATAAATAAAATCTTTAAAAAAAAATGAAGTGAGATCTACAGTTATCCACATGAAAAATGATATATATTCACACAAGAAGTTGTTGATTCCCTTTGTACTCTACAATCCTATTTTGTAAAAAAAAAACAAAAAACAAAAAAAACAAAAACACACAGGCACGCATCCACACACTGATACATACATATACCAAATTTTTGACAGAGGTCATCTGTGGAATGGAGGCATTTTAATGCTTTTCTAAATTTTCTGCATTTCTTCTAAGTACCACATTTTATAGTGTATTTTTATCCAAAAAAAAAAATCCCACTTTCATTTTTTTACAAAATAATTTGCTTGAAACTCTCAGTCTAGTTGTATTAAAGCAACACGTTTATGATAAAGTATTCAGGAATCTTTATGAAGGTTGGGAATTAACGCTTTGTTCCCATGACCCTAGCTGGGTGTGCTCCCAGACACCCCCCGCTCAGCAGCTCCACCTGCAAGCACGGCTACCCGTGGTGACCGAGTGGCAAGGGCCAATTACCACGGCCAACAGCATCAGAGAGCCGGCCAGGAGCCCCGAGCAGGCAAGTGAGCCTGAGGGAACTCCTACTCCTCCCTGACTCCATGTCTTCAAGGCTCCAAGTGAAGTAAGCCGAGGAGAATTTTCTTCCTTCATTCTCTCCTTCATGGCCTGTGGAACGCCAGACTCTTTAAATGGGGCTTTCAGTCAGGGTTGCACAGACCTATAAATCTGTCGCCAAAGGCAGTGGGATGAAAACGACTGCGAGTTCTTGTGACACACTTAAAAAAGTAGGGGTAACTTGGCCGGGGTTTCCACCAGCCCCTCGCACAGGGACTGCGTCCTCGAGCCCCCTCCTCTCGTGACCTCACGTCACTCAGCCCCCGTGTCCCTCTGTGTCTGAAGAACAAAGCTATGATTCTAATAAAGCGTGGAGACCCTGAGTCCTCCTTTCGCCTGCTCTGAACCGATGAAAATGTACGTGAATTTAATGGTTTTCTGTCCACTGCCGCCCCTAGAAAACGTTCCACTTAGGGTCAAGGGGCTGAGTTTTGGCATCTCGGGAGGGTCATCTTCAAAACAGGGAAAAGAAATAATCACAATGTGGAATAAAACAATAGTTTTTAAAATGTGAAAAAGAAGAAAACCGGATTCCTTTGTCCTGACACCCTACCAAAACTACCGTAATGTTTAATTGTCTTTGGTACTTTACCCAGCTCCGTATTTACCGTCACACAGTCGCCATCTTGGGATACTCACAATTTTTCATTGTTCTCAAAATTTAACAAGCCGTAAGACTTTCTCCATGATTCCAGGTAATATCTTAACTTCTCTTTGCAAGAGGCTGCCATCATTCCTCCCAAGTAGCTGAACCACCGTTTGATACACCAATTGTTTCTCCAAAATGAAGATTCTTGCCTGGATATCAGGCAAAGATGGGCGGGGAGCAAAGTCCCATCATGTGGCCCCGCTCGGGTCTCAGACTAGCTCTGCTCATGTCGCTCCCAGGGCTGCCCTGCTTTCCCAAGCTACTTCCGGTCCTACAAACGGGTTACCATAAGCTGGATCTGACTCACGGGACCAGAAATAAGTAACTGAAACTGGTCTGTGCTGACACGGGGCCGGCATCCTTCCACCTCCCAAATAGTACAGCCACTCACTGGGGAAAAAAGCAAAACGCAAACTCTCCTAAATATATCTACAAGCCATTCATCATGCAATTGATAAAGTTTCTAGGCTAGCATACTTGAAGTGCTAGTGATCAAGGGTGCATTTCTTTGTGCAGGGTGCCAAGGGAAGATAGAAATATTTTATCTTGGGAAACGAAGCTTTGGATGAATCTACCAGATGCAGCACCATGAAGAGGGCAAACTAATGTTCTGAACTTACTTTCTAAATTGAACGATGTTATGAAAATAGAGAGCATGTTAAGAAGGGGCAAAACAATTTGCAACGATGTGGATGGAACTAGAAGGTATTATGCTAAGTGAAATAAGTCAATCAGAGAAAGACAAGTATCATATGATCTCACTGATATGAGGAATTTGAGAAACAAGACAGAGGATCATAGGGGAAGGGAGGGAAAAACGAAACAAGATGAAACCGGAGAGGGAGACAAACCATAAGAGACTCTTAATCTCAGGAAACAAACCGAGGGTTGCTGGAGTGGAGGGGGGTGGGAGGGATGGGGTGGCTGGGTGATGGACATTGGGGAGGGTATGTGCTATGGTGAGCACTGTGAATTGTGTAAGACTGATGAATCACAGACCTGTACCCCTGAAACAAATAATACCTTATATGTTTTAAAAAAAAAATAAGATAGTAGGAAGGGAAGAATGAAGGGAGGCAAATTGCAGGGGGAGATGAACCATGAGAGACTATGGACTCTGAGAAACAAACTGAGGGTTCTAGAGGGGAGGGGGGTGGAGGGATGGGTTAGCCTGGTGACGGGTATTAAGGAGGGCACGTACTGCATGGAGCGCTGGGTGTTATATGCAAACAATGAATCACGGAACACTACATCAAAAACTAATGATGTAATGTATGGTGATTAACATAACATAATAAAATTAAATTAATTTAAAAAAAGGGCAGAACAAGGAATCCTAAGTGTTATTTTTTTATTAGGTGTGATAAGGGTATTGGCAGTATGATTTTTATAAAGCTTTTATCTTGGCAATTTCAGATGAAAGAATAAAACGTCTAGGATTTACTTTAAAATACTTAAGGAAAAGAAAAGCCTTGGCACACCATCCAAGCAAAAATGTTGACAGAGCATTACATGTATATCTTGCATCTGTTCTTTATACGTGTACTTACAGAGTTTCATTGTTTTTTCCTTTTATTTCCTAGAAAGAAATAATAGTCACTCATATTTAGACCAGCTTCAAGTATATTAGGGGCTTCCATATTTTAGAGTTTAGTTATAAATTGCTTTTTCATTACCATTGTTGTTATTTATTTACTTTTTTACAGCTTTCGCAGAAGGGAGCTCTTCCTTCTAGCCATGGCTTGAGTGTTGAACGTGACTACTTAGGTCCTGGAGGTGGCCACCGAGGCTCCATGAAGTGTCCTTGTCCAGAATCTAACAAGGTTCCACTTCCTCTGGGTGAACACGAGCCCCCCCTGCAGGGAACACTGGATATGCATTTTGCTACGCCTGGGTTGGGTGCCTTTGTGCAGAGCACAATTTTGCATCGCGTTGCATGACGTGGAAGAGTCCTGGTCCTGAACACTTAGGGGTTTTTTGGTGTTGTTGTGTTTTGTTTTGTTTTTTAGTCTCTGGCTGCTTGGCTTGGCAGTCAAGTATCTAGTCAGAAGCCAAATTAGGATCACTTGCTCCCCAACGGGACATCTCACGCCCCACCAAGAGAGGTTGGCCTGTTAGCAAGTTTCTCTGCCATCCACCCCGGCCACCAGAAAACAGGCCAAGTTGTAGTTACTGAAAAGCCTATTATCTATTATGTGTTAACATAGCCTCTCAGTGCTTCCAGTTATGTGTGCTGATAGTATTGTACGTGCGTACCTTTTGGAGAAGGTGAGGAGGGCAAATGAAATCTATGCCATTTTCATTAGCCAAATTATTTGGAGTGTGAACGAAGGTAACGGTAGTTGCTTTGGCTAAGTAAGCACGGGAGACGGGTATTTCTGCCGTCTTGTTTCCTCTTTTATAAGGGGACTCAGAGTTTTAAGTTGGAATTCAGGCTTCCAGAGAGCTGGCAAAGAAAAAGAAAAGAATTCACCCCGGGTCATATATCTGGTGACTTAGGTTGGCCACAGAGTCAGTCTTAAATCCCAACAACCTATACCCACCCTGTCTAGCCCAAGAGCCACTAGCCACATGTGGTTGCTGAGCCCGCTCTTCCATGGGGGTAGTCTGCACTGAGATTCTGTGTTGTCAGTGTGAAACGCACACCAGAATCTGCAGATCCGGTATGAAGAAAAAAACAACGTAAAACTATCTAAGAGATAGTGATCTTATTCATTTCATCGATAGTTCCTTCATTCATTCAAGAGCTGGGCACTGTGCCAGTCATCAAAAATAGAGCAAGAAATAAGACCAGTTCAGTCCTAGCCCTCGTGAAGCTTCAAGTCTCGTAGATGTCACGGGAAATTCTCTTCTCTCAGTGGTTGGCCATTCTCATGAATACTAGGACTACGCTCCTGATATTCTCAAAGCAAACACCACAGTTGCCCCACCGCTATGTCAAACACAGGGGTGCGTGCTAGGGGTATGTGCCCATGGCCACCCAGAAAAGGCGCCATTTCTCACTGTTCAACCAAACAGCCACTCCTCCCAAGCGAACGGCTGAAATGTCACTACTCTGAATTTCCACATGCTGGCAATGTAAAAGGCACGTGGGATTTCAAGAACAGGCTGAAAAAATAATGAATATCAACTATTGCCTTCCTATTTTGTATTGATTCCATGATGAAATGATAATACTGTGTATGTGCTGGATTAAATGAAATGGATTATGAAAATTAATCTGACCTGTTTTTTGCTTTTTTAAAGGCGGTTCCAAGAGAAACGAAGAGGACTGTGGCTCACATAGTCATCTGCGCTTCTCTATATGGATATTTTTCCACTCCACCAGTGCAAATAACCAGCCCAGCCGGAGCTTCGCCCCCGGGGAAGCTGTGGAACCACTGATGGAGGAACTTGATCTAACTAGGGTGCTATAAGCTGCCTCCGTTTTCCCTTCTTTTATTTTCTGTTTGAGGATACCTATACCTTGAGTGACTAATGGAGGCAGTGCGAGGCAAGGGAGAGGTACTAGTTCTCAATCAGAAAACTGACTCCTTCGGTCTCAAGAGTTCTTACTGAAAAATCAAGAGCAAATCCTGAGATCTTGCAGAATTCCCATCTCGTTAGGGATAAATATAAAAACAATCTGTCCTATGTCAGATAGAATTGTAGTCAGTGAGATAAATGTATATGAAACCACCTGATAAACCATAACCCATAATGCCATTATCATCATTTATAATAAATACACCCATAAAGAAGAAAATTTTTGAGGTAGAGAAGATTAAAATGCCTTCATTCTGGGAAAATCCCAAAACAAAAATTCAAAGAAAAATATTACAATACTAACGTTTCAGTAGTAAAGTTAACAAGGGCAGAGGTGAGTTAAAGAGGTGGGGACCTCGAATGGAAGCATGTCCAAGAGTTGGAGACAGTTTGGTTTCAGAGCTCACATCTGTATCAACTGCCTGATTCCAAGAGATCACTTTGATATTATTTGCCTTTTGAATGAAAATTCTCTTGTATACACTACTGATTAAAAACCAACCAACAAGCAAACTCACCCTACTTATATTGTGGCCAACTGTTGGAGTGTTTCCGCAGTAACAAAGGTGGGCGGTCAGCCTCTGATTTCACACTGCGTAAGTGGAAGCTTGTTGAAACAGAGGCCACTTTGTACAACTTCTGGCTTAGCAATGCCAGGCACCACACCACTTAGCCCATAATTGCACATGAGTGAAACACAGAGACGTGATTATTTTTCCTGGCGTCTGAACTGGTCCCAACATTCCTGGTCTCCATCAAACCCTAAAAAATCAAGGCAGATCCAATGGCTTCAGAAATCCTACTTTGGTTGTGCTTGCTGCAGTCTAGGAAGCTTTAAACAAAACAAAACAAAACAAAAAGCCCAAACCTGAGTTGTTTTATGCCTGGCTGCACAATAGATTCAAAAAGCATTCCAAATCAGAGCTAATTTGAACCAGTAAATACATTTGCCAGTGCGTATGACAAAGAGGTTGATATCGTGGGGAAATGTATAGAGTTGAAAGAAACAGATTTTTCCTAAAGAAGCTTCCAAAAGACATGATTAGATCATATTGAATAATATTTTTTTAATATACCACGTTATAAAACAGCACATGATCATTTTTTCCAAAGAATCTGGACCATCACTTTCCTTCAGAGCGGCCAGCCAGGGGCACACGGTTAAGCTTGGGTCTAGTGTGGTTTTGTGGCATGAGACGGCGTGGGACACCACACATGTGGAGGTAGGAATGCCACAGCAAGGGTGTTTAAGACCCAGCGAGCAAACCCGTCTGAGGGAACAGAGGTTTCACCTCACGGCATAGCGGCAGAGCAAGGAGAGTCTCAGGAGGACGCAGACGGCGGCATGCTCAAGTGGGTTCTTGGAGGAGAGTTTAATGACTTCATTGTTTAAAATGATGCAAGGGGCGCCTGGGTGGCTCAGTCGGTTAAGTGTCTGACTTTGGCTCCGGTCATGATCCCAGGGTCCTGGGATCGAGCCCCGCGTGGGGCTCCCTGCTCAGCGGGAAGCCTGCTTCTCCCTCTCCCACCTGCTTGTGTTCTCTCTCACTATCTCTGTCACTATCTGTCTCTCTCTCAAATAAATAAATAAAATCTTTAAAAAAATAAAATAAAAAGTTAAACCAAAGCAAAGGTGATACTGAAACATACTAGGGTGAGCAACGGCAAGAGAGGTTTATACCATTAGGTCTAGATGGAAAGTAGAAGGGATTAATTGTCAGAGCCTCAAGAAACAGCGAGAGCTACAGGAAGGGACAGGCCAGAGTCGATCACACTCTGGAAACTCACAAATGAGCAGAGAAGGAGGGACAGAAATAAAGAGCCTGGACTCATTCTTTTCCCCTTTTATGAGCCCTTGACAGTGCCTCTGTGGGCCAAAGCCAACCAAAAGCCAGATGGCAAAGCAATCTGGTTTTCCATGAAGGTCAGCCTCCTGGTATTCAGAGCAGAATAGAGAAGATTGGAGAGGGGGCCTGGAGGGGGAAAATGGAACATATCCCAGAGAGCTGATAAGTTCAATCAAGAGGATTTCGTGGGGCTAGAAGCTTCCCTATGGCTGGCGGGCTGGAATGGGGGAAATGTGCATTTCCCATCTACCCACTCCTGTTGTAAGCTTACCCTCATTCTGGTTCCCATTGTCCAGGAGCTCGTGCTGCAGGCAGCAGAGAACTGGTACAAGCAGCTATTCTATGGGCGTTCAAGAGGAAATACCTACATCAAGGATTAAGGTGCAAGAATGAACAAGAAATAAGTCCACGTGCAACTTTAGGAATATAATAAGAATTCTTAGATATCAAAACATTATTGCTTCTAATCTTGAGCCTTCTACAATCCTGAGATTTGGGTTAATCCAAATTTTGATTAAATTTTGATTGAACTAATCCTAAACTCTGTATTCATTAGCTGAGCAAATATGCTTTGGATTTTCTTTTTCCTGACTTGGCCAGATATTGATCTGAACCGCCTAAAAGCTTACGGAGTCTCTGAGTAGATATTAAACAGAGAGAAGAATCCTAGTCATTTAATATAGCAGATTCTTTAATGAGAATTTTTTTGGTTCAGATTTTCTGATCCTTCCACGGGCTTTAACATAAAAATGTTGGTAATTAAAGAGTTCTAAACCTCTTATTATAATTCACGTTAATAAGTACATGGTCTCTGGGTGGCTGGTCAGGAGACACCGTGAGACCCAGTAAAAATTCTGTGCATACTCTTGGTGGCTCAGCACACCGTATTAAGAACAGATTGTTTTAATAGAAGCCCTGCTTTATTCCCAGCCCTGTTGCCCATAATTATTGTAAAGCAGGACTATTTCCTGCCTTCCTGCCCAAAATAGCAGGAAGCATCCAACTCTTTCAACCCACTTTGCTTATGGCATCACCTCTCTGCAGGGGTTAGGGTTCACTGCCAAGAATTTCAAAAAAGCTAACTCTGTTTTGGTTTCTTATCCAGAACTTAGCTTGTGAGCAGAGAAATGAAGGAGGATCTGTAATATATCCAGGGGTTTAGAGAAATCACATCGCTCCAGGCCTGGTTCAGCGCCCCGAGTAATCGCCAAGACAGCAGCCCTGCTTTTTTCCAGATTCACTGTGGGAATCAGTTCCAGGTGACACCTGGTGAGCCTCTGGCTCATGAGAAACGATTGGGGAACTCGACAGAGTTTCCAGTGCAAAGTGCAAGGCACCAGGAACCTCTGAGCAGTCTCCGAGGGACATGTAATAGCCTCGTGCAGCACAAAAAGTAGCATTCCCAAGGAGACCACCAAATACGGTGGGTAGTTATCTTCAAAGGGGAGGCAGCCCTAAAGAACTCAGCTTCTGACTCTTTTGCCAGAGACCCTATCCTGGCTCTAGAATCATAGTGGCCTCCAAGTAAAAGGTACTCGTTATTTAAAAGGCCAGGGAAACCCCAATTTTACCCAAATCCTCAAAGTCCCCTTCATTAGATCTGAGCTGAAAGTCCTTTTGCAAAGAGACCAGGCCCTTTTACCCTAAGTCTTGCAGTGGAGGCAATGTGGGGACCAAAGACCTCAGGGGAGGTGACTGCCCCACCCAAGGAAGCAGCGTCCCTTCTTCTCTAACCCTTGAATCCTCTTTCTTTCTAGAAAGATGGATAAATGGACGGATGGATGGATAAAACAAACGAACAATGATACTACATAAAAAGTCACTGTTTAAATGCTTTTGTATCTTCTACCCCATTTGGCTCAGAATTTTGTGATCATCAGAATAGCCTTAGGGCTTAAGACACAGGTTACGAAAACAATGAATTGTGGATCACTACATCAAAAACTAATGATGTGTATATATATATATATATATATATATACCACATCTTCTTTATCCATTCATCTGTCAATGGACATCTTGGCTCTTTCCACAGTTTGGCTATTATACAATGGAACATTATGCAGCCATCAAAAGGAATGAAATCTTGCCATTTGCAATGACATGGATGGAACTGGAGGGTATTATGCTGAGCGAAATAAGTCAGAGAAAGACATGTATCATATGACCTCACTGATATGAGGAATTCTTAATCTCAGGAAACAAACTGAGGGTTGCTGGAGTGGTGGGGGGTGGGAGGGATGGGGTGGCTGGGTGATGGACATTGGGGAGGGTATGTGCTATGGTGAGCGCTGTGAATTGTGCATGACTGGTGAATCACAGACCTATACTTCTGAAACAAATAATACATTATATGTTTAAAAAAAAAGAAGAAGATAGCAGGAGGGGAAGAATGAAGGGGGGAAATCAGAGGGGGAGGTGAACCATGAGAGACGATGGACTCTGAAAGACAAACTGAGGGTTCTAGAGGGGAGGGGGGTGGGGGGATGGGTTAGCCTGGTGATGGGCATTAAAGAGGGCACGTTCTGCATGGAGCACTGGGTGTTATATGCAAACAATGAATCATGGAACACTACATCAAAAACTAATGATGTAATGTATGATGTAATATGTAATATTACATGTATATATGTAATGTATAATGTAATATGTAATATTACATGCTGTAATATGTAATGATGTAATATGTAATAAAAAAACTAATGATGTATTGTATGAGGACTAACATGACATAATAAAATAAAATTAAAAAAAAAAGACACAGGTAGCTGATTGCAGCAGTAAATTTGAGAAGCATAAAAATGCATCAGCTATTTCCAGTGAACTTAACAATTTGTCCCTTCTTTCTTCATGCATTCATCTATCACCAAGGGCTTCCTAGATGTCAGCCACTGTAGAGAGCAGAGGCACAGAGCCAAACACAGCACAGTACCTGCCCTCATGGAGATCACAGCCTGATGGAGGAAACTGACAAATAAGTCAACAAAAGCAGAGAGGATATTGGGGCAGTATGGAAACAGAAAAGAGCACGGACCTAACTCTTCCTTGGGAGTCAGGGGTAAGTTAGGGCAGGTGTTTCAGAGACAGTAAAGCCTGGTGGACTCTGGAGGGAATGAGGGGTCATTAGCATTGGCTGATCTCACGGCAGAGACTAGGAAGTTCGATCAAGAGGATATCGTGGGGCTAGAAGCTTTCCTATGGCTGGAGGTGAACCAGCTGGCAAAAATCTGGACTAGATGTTTGAGAGAGGGATAGTGAGCATATTGATCAATCAGATAAATAAGTAATTAATAGAAGGATCCACAGTTTCTCTGCAGGATGCCAAGAGCAGCTGAGAATTACAGACATAGAGTCAATAGAATTGTATAGCAAGCCTGCCTGGGGGCAGAGTGCCATGTGTCACAGAGGTTTAAATTTTGGATTCTTGTGGAAATGTACCAAGGACCTCCCTGACAGATGCAGAATAATCAGAACTCCGGGAACTCAGATTAAAATGAACAAACAAACGAATATGCAAACCATTTTTTTTTTTTTTGTTCTTTGAACTCAACAGAAGTGTGTTTGTCCTGTTTTGTTTTTTCAATGTCTTAATTGAAAAAAATTATCTTAGCATTTGAAGATCAAGACCTAACAAAGTAGGGGGCGCCTGGGTGGCTCAGTCAGTTAAGCGTCCGACTCTCGATCTCAGCTCAGGTCATAACCTCAGGGTCGTGAGTTCGAGCCCCAGGTTGGGTCTACTTAAAGAAAACAAAAACAAAAATGACCTAACAAAGTAGAGGTAACCCCCCAAACCCTTTACTCTGGATTGTCAAAAATCCAGGGTAAGAATCACAACATGAATTACATGTCCCTTAAGAGTTCTAGTAATTTATCATTTTTGTTAATTGGTTTTATTTATTTATTTATTTATTTGACAGAGAGAGAGAGAGAGCGCGCGAGCACAAGTAGGCAGAGCAGCAGGCAAAGGGAGAGGGAGAAGCAGGCTCCCCGCCGAGCAGAGAGCCCGGTGTGGGACTCGATCCCAGGACCCTGAGAGCCGAAGGCAGACACTTAACTGACTGAGCTACCCAGGCACCCCAGTTGGTTTTTTTTAATAGTAAATCCTAAAGGCATTCTTTTTAGAAATATGTATTATATTATACATATTATAAAAAATTTTTGTCTGTGTAAGATAAAAATTATTCCGAGGTTTAAGAGAAGTCAATATGACACAGAAAGAAAGTAAAACCTAATCAGTCCCTACACTGATTTAGTAATTTATGGTTTGCAAAGAATGTGGTACATATTTTCTTATTTGATCCCAGCCATTGTGTGAGGCAAGCAGGGCCATTTATATTATCCCCATCTTCCAGAGGTGAAACCTAATCCCCAAAGAAACTATCAGGAAGAAGTTAACACAGCTAGAAACACAGCAGAGGCAACAAACTTTATCTGCTGATTCTTAGTTCCCCAAAGGCCTGAATGTTGTCCCTACTGTAATGTAGTTTTTAACTACTGGTAAGAGGAAACATTTGCTTGCTTGTAAAATGAAAATAAACAGTTCTGGCAGTCAGGTGAAAGTCAGTGAAAAAATTCCAAAGACAGACTAGATAAAGCAAAGAAAATGCGAATCAGAAATGGATTCAAAGGAGTTGAATTTCCCACCAACCAGTGCCAGGCCTCACGTGGAGTTCTACTGGACCCCAGGGCCCGCTCCCTCTAAGCGCTTCTCGGTTTGCTCTGCAGACTGACATTTTTGACAAAGAATTTTAAGAGGTATCCCTCACTGCTGACTAAACTTTGTAGACAGGAATGCAATAGTGAACTTCAGCTCACACTTACTTGGTGCTTATGATATTGTAAGGCGCTTCCATTTGAATGATCTCATTTTATTGTCTTGGTAGGTGGTTGGAATATATAGCATCAAAATGTCTCAAAAAGCCTATCAGTTCAGCCCTGCTCTCCCTTCCATCAGTAAACTATATACAATGCAGTTCCTTCGTGAAACAATAGCTATTACTTATATGGCCTCAAATAGCGAGCACCTGATGTTCATGTTTATTCATTGTATAGTATTTATTGTGATCATATCAATAAGGCACTGTTTCTCTGGGCCAGCTGCATGAGACACGGAAACAACTTTGTTTTATAACATTCTCTTTGTATTTGTTGTTGTTGTTGTAATGGAATTTGTCATATATGGTGGCTGTGAATTCTACTATGGGTTTCAGACTTGGAGAGTATATTTCCAAGACTCATTCCCTCCTTACTTTCCCTGTGCTGTGATAGCAGTTTCCAAAACAAGTCACACATTGGAATCACAAGTTACAGAGCCCAGGAAGAATTTTTACATTCCCCCCCCACCAAGTGATTCCGAGGACTTCCCAGATTTTAAAAGGACTGTTCTACAGAACATGCTTTTATTTTGTTGTTGATTTGAGTTGAATCACTGTATTCTGAGGATTCCATCTGATTCTTATTGTATTATTAGCATAAAAACCTTTCCCCAGACAAAACTAAAGCCTAATCATATGAAAACCTCCCTTAGTAAGACTCTCAGTTTGTACTTGGACCATTTGCTATAGGCCAAGTAATATCCTAGCATATAAAAAGTGTTTATGATGTCCAAGAAATTCTTAAATCCTCCTTACCGTCTATTCTTTCCACACACAATCACTGAACGCTGCTGAGGTTTGTACTGTGAGCAGAAAGACAAACAGGATGGAGACCAAGCCCTTAAAGTCAGTGGGAAAATTACGGCTTGATTTTGTTGTTAATCCATTTCTCAACAAAATTAAATCTGGAGTGGTACATAGCACCTATGAGTGAAAAACCAAGCAAGTCTCATTCGCTGAACTACTTCTATAAAATTTCTTGCAGTTTAGCCATGAGACAATCACTAACACCCTAAAATAGGCACACTTAAGTGTGTGCATATGTGCAATAGGACACGAATGGCCTCTTGACTGCTGGTCTTGCAAAGTCTCTAAGAAGGGACAATTTAATTTGTAGAGTAACCTCCCACCTCCCAAAAAAGCTTTGATGTTGCACAATAGTTTGCTACCTAAATAGTTTGGAGTAGAGTTGTCTCTAAGATTGGAAGGCTGTAATCTCCTCTGTATAGACTGCACGATATATACCAGGTCCAACCCTTGAGAGGATATGCAGGGCAGTATGAAGCATAACACCTCTTGTGTGTGGAGTCACCAAACACTATCTTAAAAGGCCCTGCAGATATGTTAGCTGACTCCAGGGTCTGCATTCCTCCCCTTCTCTCTGATCTTTCCCTCCTTTTTTTCCTCCCTCCCTGTGCTTTGAGCCTTCTGACAGCTAACGACTTGCAGTTACTTTGGGTTACGATATGTTACCCCCAGTGGAAATCAGAAGCTTTAATTCAAAACGTGACCACTCTTCACCTCTGACCCCAGTGCCTCCCACCCTGCTGCTCCCCTCCATTTTCTGTCTCCATGGAACTGAACAGCCAAGTGGAAAAATGGGAGCAGGCAAAGTCTATAGCTATTCACAGACCACCCCGCTCCCCGTTCCCCTCCCCCCCCAAAAAAAGAGAGAGAGAAAGATGAATGAAACTCATTCATCAATAAGCAGGAGATGAAGAAGAAAGCCTTATTGGCTGAAAAGCAAGCTAAGAAATAGGGAGGGCAAAAAACAAGGAGTGCCAGGAAAGAAATAGAGAGGAATAAGGAACCAGCATGGACCGCAAGTCGTGAGATCTCAAAAAGAAAAACCCCAAAGATGAAAAGCAGCGTTGCACATTTTCTTCCCCCAACTGCGTTATCTGTGAGGGGCCAACTGTTCCCAAACGAATGCCTGTCACTCGCATCACACCTTCTTACAACAAAAGCGCCCAAAGAAGCACCAAAAGGAGAAGGCGCAGTCTCTGGGACTGTCTTTTCTCTAAGCACCGTGGTGGCACCCTGGGGCAGCTGGGAGATATGGAAAGAGAGTACCTGCCAGAGAAAGGGGAACCGAGAACTCCCCTCCAATCCCACGCTCATTCAGAGGAAGAGTTTTTACAAGGCAGAAAGCAGGTTATAGCCATGACAGCTGATGTATTCTTTGGGTTCCTTATATAGTCAATCTTTATTTCAACAGTCATGTCTCAGCAACTGGATGTGCCCAAGGTCAAACTGCCACCTAAGGGAGTGATCCAAATGAGACTGACCAATGGCCTCCCCATCAACCAACTTGCTAACAGCACAGCGGTCAGCAAACCCAAGAGCATTTCCTCCCAATATAAGAACGTTAGATGGGGGTGGGGGGGTGGGAATCAGTATTAAATTCAGGTCAATCTCAAGATAATCTCAAGATAGAGCTTGATATGTCTGCAGCATTCACCATATTTCTCCTTCACCCATGAGAGAGAAACATTTCCTCATATATTAATCATCTGAAGAGCTGTTTTGTTTTTCCCATGTGAGTGCTAAGCTCTGAGATTAGCCCCCCAAAAGGTTCTCAATTTCTGCGCATCGGATGTGAGGGCGATCTGGCTGCGACATCTGTCACCCCATTGATCGCCAGGGTTGATTCGGCTGATCTGGCTGGCTAGGCGGGTGTCCCCTTCCTCCCTTACCGCTCCATGTGTGTCCCTCCCGAAGCTGCGCGCTCGGTCGAAAAGGACGACCTTCCCCGATAGAGGAGAGGACCGTTCTTTGGTCAAGGGTATACGAGTAGCTGCGCTCCCTGTTAGAACCTCCAAACAAGCTCTCAAGGTCAATTTCTGCGCATCATGTGCAACATTGGGCAAGAAGATGTTTCCATCACCCCTCAGTTCATTCCTCCTCCACCAAAGGGACCTTGGTCATATCATTATAGCTCGAAAGGCAGGAAACAGTCTCCCTCCTTCTTCATGGGCAGAGTCCAGCTACTTTCTAATAGAATTCTAAAACTATTTTGCCAGAAAATTTCACCTTAGTCCTCAAGAACTGTTTGCATGCCCCTCGCCACCTTTATTTTGATCTCTGGTGATGCTTGTCTAGCACTGTCAGATTTGAAGCATGAGAATGTGCATGAAGGAGGTGAGGTATTGTCACAGGGAAACAAGAAGGATGAGGCAGATAGTAAAAGTGGCAAATCTACATGAGCTCGAATCATCAGGTGAAAGTTCATGCGCTTCAAGTTCACTAACTTACCACTATGAAGAGCAAGGACCCTGAGCATCTCCGGAAGTCACAAAATGGGACGTAGAGATGAGTGTGGAAGAAGCCCTCACTGAAGAAGCACCCAGAGGCTCTTTGCACTGTCACCAAAGGACAGAGATGACCCTGCGGTAAGTATTGGGGTGGGTGGTTACCCCTCCCCTGGGCTGTTCCCTTACCTCCTCCACTTCCAATTCTGCAGCTTCTCATGAAAAGCAGTGAAATGGGGACTAGAATGCAGAGGCAGAATGGATTCAATTCCTTTTGGGCCTCTGCCAGATTCTCATTAGGTCCTGGACATGTGAGCCAATGCTGATTTCCATGGCTGATCTACCCTAAATCTGCCCTTCCTGAAACACTAGCCTTTGTCCTTCCAGTCACCGTCTCTAAATGGGGATTTGGGTGAGAGCAATACCAAACGGACCGTCATTATACACCCATTATTACGAAATTGATGGGCTCTAAGTCTCTCTGGCTGAAAGCTCTGACAGGGTGAGATCACATCAGATTGTAGAATCATGGCTCTCCCTGGTAAATCGGGTTACAAATGAGAGCTAGAATTGGGAGGGTCAGTAGGAGGATAAAGGAGGAGTGTTTTTCCTCAAATTCACCACACTTCATGCTGGAGTGAGAGGCCATCCATACTCACGAAAAGCTAATTATATAAATCAGATGCCCTGGCTGAGTTTCCAACCCCCTGAGAGCAGGGAGAGCTAGGAATAAATGAGGTCCTCTGCAAAATGAAAGAAACCCTTTGAAAAAATGCCAAAACCAATGGTTATACAGCTTAACTCACAAAAATTTTTTTAATGGAAAAAAGAAAAATCTGGACCAAGGATAACAAAAATAGCTGAGTTTTCATTTTCCAGCAGATTTGGAAATGTACTCTGCATTTGTTTACCCCATTGCCAGTATTTACCGGTCTTAACTTTGGCATCACTAAATATGACTCCTGAGATGCTTAGATTTCTAAATACATGCTCAAAATGAAATCTGACTTGTGTCTTAGGAAGATCACATTTATGTGATGGTATGTCATGGATGTCATGATAATAAACCATTGTTCAAGGAGGAGGCTAACTGTCGTGGGAAAAATCACAGCACTAAGAATGAGGGCTATCAACCTTTAAGTCTCTGCCACTCACTAGCACGCCATCTTGGGCCGTCACTTCCCTTTCGAAGGCCTCAGATTCTACAGATGAAAATAATGGGATTGATGTACACTAGCAACTATCACCACTTAATCTATGATACTAAATATCCATATAGGCCACAAGTTGTCAGCGCTCAGATGAACAACTGAAATTGAATCCAGGTATCAATGGTGCACATGCCACTTAATTTGAATTTCAGGTTTTAAACTGGGGCTTTGATGTTGACATTTACCTTTCTCTATGGATAGTCTCAGCCTGCATGAAAGCGCATTCCTATTCTGTTGCCAACTCACCGACATGGCGTTCTGCAGCATCCACTGAGGTCCAGTGTCTGAGAGCTACTTAATTCCTGACAATGTAAGTTCCTTTTTAGGGCAAGACAGGAAAGATGCCTGGATTCCCGAGCCTGGCACCTAGAAGTCACTCAATTACATTCGTTTATGAACAGAAAAGCCACTTAAATGTTTTTCAGAATGCCTCTAATTGGATGGAGGGCTTATTCACACTGGTTTTGCTTTCCAACAATCCATTTTCCTAATCTTTATTTCTGACCAGATCAACTGATTAAAATTAGTTGCCTGATTAAGAACTCAGACTAAACATATAAGCATAAGTTGTCAAAATCATAGTGATATAAAGAGTGGAACAGATTACAGGGACCATCTGGTCTATCCCATTTTTCAGAGCTACAAGGCTAGGAGAGAGGAGATAAATTTCTTGCTCAAAATCATACAATCATATATATGGCTTGTGGTGGGGCTGAAATCAGAATCCATACTTCAGGATACCTAAGCCAATTCTTTTTCTATCGTATCATATCCTGATTCTATTATATGTTTCTCTTATTTGAATATATATTTATATACAGTGTATATCTACTCAATGTACACGTATAGAGCTTTAATATGTAGTTAAAATATATATTTAACATGGGCCATCCAGGTTGGTGTTTTCTGTGTGTAATATGGCTTATAATTTTGTGATTACCACTCCCAGTGTGCTTTAACATATAGCATTCCACCTGATAATATCAACAACACTGCCCAATAGAAAGAGATGCTGAATAACTGGGCAAGGTCACTGATAAAGGACAGAGTCAGGGCCAGAATATATCTGTGACACCCCTCACACCTCCCCCGCCTCCCCCCACACACAAATGCCCTGCACAGCCACTTCTACTCCTGCCCTTATCCCATGCACAGTGTCAGGGGCTAGAATGAAAGGACATTGCAAGGTTTGCTGTATTCTTTGGAAGTGAGAAATAGCTTCATCTGTTCATGGGATCTCTCAACCATCTAGGATTATATCTTCTGCCCTCTTTTCCTCAAGTTACAAAATCCCTACTGAGAGACACACCTATGTCTTAGCAACCCTTCCCCCTCTGACTTGCTTTTCTTATAGCCTATAAAATCTTTATCTAGCCTAAGGGGAAGAAGCTAGGTCTTCTTCATTGTTCAGTTAATTGTTATGGTTACAACTTTTATGCCCTGAGTCCCCCACGGCTTTCTTTGAAAGCCCCCAAATTGACTGCTACTCAAAAGTCAAAGATTTTGCTCTTTTCTCATGATCTGCTATAACCACTTCCTCTTGAGGGTTGCATTATGGTTTCGTGTGGCTGCTCAAGGGAAAAAGGGATAAAAGAAAACTGGATTTACAAGTAGGGTAAAAATTCAGCTGAGAACTAATTCTTCCATTGTACGTCATTACTTCATAGAAATACATACATACTTATGTACACTCATATATCCTACCAGTGGTGATTAGATTCTCAAATCAGCTGACCAAAGCCTATCGAAATGTCTAGAGAAAACAGCCATCTGCCTCATTTCCTTTTCAATGGTAGATTATGCCCAGTTGCTCATGAGTTCTCATGCTCAGACCTTGGGAAGGCAATATTTGTTAAAGATATCACCATAAGGGCTCTCCATTGGGATGACCAGCTCACGATCACAGTTTATATGCTAAGATAGGTGAGGATTAAAATTTTCGCAGCAAACAGAATGGCCAAGGATAAGATACTCCCAACCCAAATTTCATCTTTCCAGTTCTCTCTAGCACACTGGCTTTCTGTAAGTTCCCTGGAACTCAGACACTATTCTGGGAGTTATAAAGATTAGGGAAGAGCAAGAAAGTTTGAATCAATGGGCTATCTCTACATTTACTGGATTACCCTGAATTGTCTGAGAATGGTATCCTGCCATCTAACAGGCTTGGCTGGGAATTAAGTTACCTCTCCACCTGGGAGGTTGATTTATTCCATCAATTCAAATGGTCATAGGAAGCTGGGACTGAAAGAGAAAGTAAGATGACAGGACACAAAATAGACACTGAAATACATCCTAAAGCAAAGTGAAGAGAGTTGGATAGTTTCTCGGGGAAATGGATGGTTGGAATGCCTAAGGAAACCAGTTTGTATCACTGATTGGCCATGTCACACAAAAGCAGATGGACCTGGTTTTCAGATGTAGGTAGCAACTCTGAAGCTCTAAGAAATCTTTAAAACTTACCAGACAACGCTGACAAGGGAGAAGTGCGATGTCTTCCAATCTGAAGGACGGTTTATTAATTATTGTCTATTTTGGGTGCCAACAGTTTTCAAAGCCAATCTTTAAATTATACTGTTGCAATCATTCTCCAGGGAAAGTGAGGTGTACAGCCATGAGGCAGCCAAATGAATCCATCCCTTTCTTTTTGGGGAGTCTCTGCAGTCTACACTTCTGAGGAGCGTTTCACCTGAAGGCACTTTCCTTGCTTTGCTACCAATGCCAGAGAGCAGGGTAAATGAGACAGGGGACTAGGCTGCGGGATGCCTACCAAAATGGGAAGTGGAAGATGCTCAAAGACAAATACTGCTTGGTTTGACAGTATGTTTGGTTTGTGCTGTATACTGCTTTCCTTTACCTTCTGCTTAGTTATAATCTCTGCCCACTCTTTATCCCGGCTTTCCAATTCAATTTCACTACCTGCCTTCGGAAAGGTTGTGGCAATTGAACTTGCTTTAAAAAAAAATAAAAACAAAAAAACAAACTCCGCCACCCCTTCCTCATATTTAATGAAAAATAGAAGCTATTAACATGAGAGAGATTTTCAACATCTGGTCCATGAGGGAGACCAAAAAAAAAAAAAAAAAAAAGTAGGGTTAGGAAAGGGCTAGAAAATTGTTTCTTTTTATAAAAGTTTTAAATATTAAACTTCAAATAGACTCATACCCTGGTTTAAAATAACTTACCACAAAACAAATGCATAAAAGGCCTGAAACTATAAAACTCCCAGAAGAAGACAGGCTGTAAGCAATTTGACATTGGTCCCAGCAATATTTTTTTGAAGCAGTCTTCGCAAAGGCAAAAAAAAGTTAAAATAAACAAATGGGATTACATCAAACTAGAAAACTTTTGCACAGCGAAGGAAACCATCATAAAACCAAAAGGTAACCTACAGACTAGGAGAAGATATTTGCAAATGATACATCCAAGAAGGGGTTAATATCCCCAAAATATAAAGAAGTTACACAACTTAATATCAAAAAGGAAAAAAAAAACCAACCTGATTAAAAAATGGGCAGAGAGCTTGAATAGACATTTTTCCAAAGAAGACATGCAGATGGCCAACAGACACATGAAAAGATGCTCAGCATCACTCGTCCTCAGGGAAATGCAAATCGCAACCACAATGAGCTATCCCCTTACACCTGTCAGAATGACCAACAGCAACACAAGAAACAACAGGTGTTGGCAATGATGAGAAAAGGGAGCCCTTGTGCCCTGATGGTGGGAATGCAAATTAGTGCAGCCACTCTGGGAAACAGTATGGAGGTTCCTCAAAAAACCTGTACCCTCTTGGAGCATCCCTCTCCTCAGGACTGGATGTTCGTCATGCCCTCTCGTACTGGCCTGGGCCCCAGGCAGATCTGCTGCTTGTCTCTTTAATCAGCTGCTGGATGATGAGCAGCAGGTGGGAAATCACACTATGAAGGCAGAAGAATATCTACTTTGAGGTCACTATCTTTCAGCTATACAACCTAGCCAAAGTTTTCAGAAGGCTATATAATGCCCTAAAACATACAAATCCTAAGACATGCTCTCGAGAATAACGTCTGTACTGAGTACTCCATTAACTAAAGCAAGTTCAGTGGTATCATGGCCCACTATTCTTCTCTACGTTTCTTGACCTACTCTGTTCCATGTCACCATTGAGATACCCACCGTCAATGAAAGATGGACATGTATAAAGATATTTATAGCAGAATGCAAAGTTGGCATTTTAGAAGTGGACCACGTTGTAAGAATACAGACTCTATCTCAGGAGATTTAATAGGCTTAGAAGTCCAGGGCAATTATATATACAAATGTACGATATAAACTATGCCTATTTTTCTCTCTTAGGTCCAAACCCAACCTTCTTTATGCTGCTTTGTGATGCTCCAGGATTCCTTAGTGTTTTATTTTCAGTTATCTAGTTAACTAAATTTATACATAGTTAGCTAATATTCATATTCATTCTGTTAAAATACTTGGTACAGTTTCTCTCTTGGCTGGTCCTAATTGATACAGAAATTGATAGCAGGCGTGAGCTCAGGAATCAGATCCTCATAGGCGGCCTTTAAGATTGGTTTGGTTGTGTCCTTGGGTTTGAACACAGTGATGGGCTCGCCGCCAATGAAAAAGAGCATGCTAATAATTATGTGATGAGACGGCATCACAGTTACTCAAATGAACACCTGTGGAGGACTGTGATCAAGTGCCAACTGAAGAAAGGTCTTGAGGGCCCAGAGGTTGCTGTCCTTGACTATTATGTCATGGTATGAGCACTGTGATGCGAGCTGGATTCTTCTGAGTTCTCTGGAGAGATTACAGAAAGAAGTGATAAGCTCAATTCTAAATTCATATCACAAATCACTGAAGAGAACCTATCTAGCAGCCCTAAAGACTCTTATCTCTTGTAAACTCTGGGCTGATCTCCCTGAAAATCAAGCACAGTATCTACAAGTGTGTGTTACAGAATGACAAACCATGTTGAAGTTAACAACTTGACCGATTCTCTCACGTGCCAGTCAGGACATTATTTGGGAAGTAGATTTCCCGAAATTTGAAAAGAGGAGATCTACCTGGGCTCTGACAAAAATACCCAGGCTCTTGAACCTCTGAGTTACTTGGAGCTTCCCTTTAGCGCCCCTCATTGACAGCTTCACATGGAGCCTTACTGGCAAACAGAAATGTGGTCTGCGGTGTCCCAGGCCCAGAATCACAGGACAGAGCGGAGAAGGGTGGGTGCGGAGCTGGGAGAAAAGAGGGCTGTACCCAGAACGTGTGAGCAGCTCCGCCGTTACGTAAGTAAGCCTGTTCTGCAGTTCTGTGATCTTAAGTCAGTGCCAGCCTCTGTTTCCACATTTGCATACTGAAAAGAAAATACTGGACTCTGTGGTAGTTTCACCATGGTTGTAAGTAGTAAAATCCTATCTAGAACTCTAATATATAAAACGCATAAAAACAAGCTGCTCTGATTAGATCTTGTACCAAAACAGGAGACTCGTGCCTTGCTTCCCTCATCTACCGAGGCTCCTCTTCAGAGCCCTACACCTCTACTGCATATAATCAACTTCTGAAGGACATAATCTCTACAACAGGTAACTGAGGCAGAGATTTTTCTCTTCACGTCTAAGGAAAGTATTCTTAAAGTGAGGTCCTCAGACCAGCAGTGCGTGACCAGGAGGCTTGGTAGAACATGCTCAAGGCCCTGAACTCCAAAGGCCTCTGCCCATGGCTCAGCCTCCCCGCTGGCTTGCTGTGTACCCTCGGGGCAAGGTGCTTACCCTCTGGCTTTCTATCCCTGAAATTCAGATCTTGAAGGCCTGCTGCAGAGGTAGGAAACACAATTCACAGAAGAAAATCCCTTGGGGGCACAAAGTCATGTTCCTGAGAAACTGAGAGCGAGGCCTTTTCCACGACTCCACATGTCAGGTGACGCAAGGGGAAAAAATGTTATAAAGACAGCCCAGGGCCAGCTCGCATTAATAACGGGATTGGGGGGGGGGGCCTCGAGGCTTTCAAACAGGAGGGGACTAATTTCAAAAATGACCGCTGGCAGAGACCAGAGGACGGAGAGAGCCCCCAAGGAGAGTGCAAAGCACTTCCTTTGCTGTAGAAACTGGCCGGCAATTCAGCAAGAACAATAAGCAGGAGACTAAAGGCCTCCTGGGGCACGTGGGGTTGCACAGTGGGTTCCCAAAGCATTACCTTTTCTACAAATGAGCCAGCTGCCAGATTTGGTAAACATCGTAAATCTCTAAGAACAGGGCTGCACTCAGGAGGTGACCCAGGTGTTTGATCATCGAGGATGCTGGAATATGCACGGCCAGCGCTGCTTGTGCCAAACGGGTCACAGCCGCCCCTCTGTGCTGCCCCGTTTCCCAGGCCCCTGCATGGACCGGCTCACAATTCCCTGCTTTGTCTGTCCCCAAGCCCGCCTCTCCACCGGACAGGGGCTTCCTCTCAGTTTGGTGGACCCTCTCCCTCCCGCCCACACGCCTAGCAGCCTTCATCAGAAATCCCATCAGTCAGCTCCAGCTTTCTTGACGCCGAGCGAGCGCATCCATCACTTGCGAGGGGACACCTTACTACAGTGAAATAACTGTTTCTAGAGCACCCAATATATATGTAGCGATGCCTTGTGGGGTATCGTGCTATAGGGAAATTTTTAAAATAGGCATATAGTTTATGGTCTTTGCAGGAAGAGGCATCAACTGAGAAGGTGAGTGACATAGCAAGTGTGGATAAGGGTCGACATGGTTAAGTACCCTTGGAGCTCAAGGAATGGACGGTCAGGTGGGCTGGAGGGTTTAAAGATGACTTTCTGGAAGACATGGACTTGACCCTTTGTTCACAGGAAGTAATCTAGTGGCAGAGAGCCTGCTGGAGATAACATCCTCAACGCGCCAAGAATTTCAGCAACTTGTCCTTCCCAATTTCAGCGACTCCAGACACGTCCAACAACTGGATAGTCAGGGAGAATTACAGATTCCTCTAGATAGCATTTTATCACATGTGACTCCACATTCAATATTAATTTTTATATATATCGGGCTCATCATACATAATTTTAAGGCCACAAATGATAGGCTCTACGCCTTTTAACTTTGTGTTCCTTTCCGGAGACCTGACACGTGGATGTGCGTGCTCCGAAGGAGTGAAGGAATGGCCGCGGGTGTTTCTGGAGGGTGAGCTCCTCCTCCGCCTCTCAGGTGTTTGCTTTCATTCATCCTGAGGCTGGAAACAGCATGGATTCTGGAGTCAGACAACTAGAGTTCCAAATCTAGCCTTCGCCAAGTACTGGCCAGTGATGGAGAAAATGACCTGCCCTTTCTGAGCCCTCATTTTCCTTATGGATAAAATGGGATAGTACCACCTCGCGTGAATTAAGGGACGTGAAGGCAGAAGCAGAGCATCCAATGCTTAGAACTAACTTGCCTCCACCAGCACTCAACTTGGTTCATTCTCTGGTATGTTAGTGACTAGTGTCATTTGTCTCTCTCTTTTGATGTTACGGAAAGGAGACCTTTCTGATCCACATATTTATCAATTAGCTTCCCCCACTAATGTCTAAGCTACAGATGGTATGGATGTCGCGTGTTCCAGAGCAATGCACACACCTGCCATCCAACCTCACCTACTAACCCAAAGACCATGTGCATTTTACTTACTGGCTCTCAGCCTCAACTTTCTCATCTGTAAAATGGGACCAACGGGGTCCCATCTTACAGAATTACTGTCAGGATTCGCTGAAGTCCTATGCATTTAAAGGATTTATCAGAGTTCCTGGCTCAAAAAAATGTTAGGTACTACGAAGGTTAGCATTTCCTCCCTTCCATTTCTTTGCAAGCTGAAGCCTCCGAAGAGGGCATGACTTGAATACCTATAACCAGAGAGCTTTCTTCTGAGTACCTTCTTAAAATTTGACATTGAAGCAAGGCCCTCCAAGGGACTGAAAGCAAATATCTCTTCCTCATTTCACCAAGACAGCAGTGGCCCTCCTCAAACAGCTCACAGGTTTTTTTGTTTTTTTTTTTTTTTTTTTTTTAGCTCTTCAGCTTCCTCCGTAGTGACTGAAATGGAAAACTTCAGGATTTCTCCCCTGTAGGGTTTTGTTTGCCATTTTATCAGAATCTGACTGAGATCCCAGACTGTCCTCTTGGCATCCATAAAGGGTATTCAAACCTGCACAGATGAGGAGGACAAGCCGCCAAGACTGCAGGCCCCAGAGCCTGGGCTCAAGGTCTGTGCTACCTTGAAGCAGGCAGGACACACACAGCCGGTTCCCCAGCCTCTCCGGGTCTGCTGGGACTCAGTGACATTGTAGCTTTCTATATGTAGGGTAGGACTTCAGTGACATCAAAAGGTCAAAAGGGCCGTTAAGATGGTCTGGGCCATTTTTCCAGTCTGTACTCAATACTCCTGGCTTCCTTGATAGGCCCCCTGAATACACTTCCCACCCATTGAAAATCCACATGTCCGTGTGCCCACGATACTCTAAGAGGCAGAAAACAAATCCATCCCTCTTTTCAGCTCTGAAATTCCCTTGCATACCGTATGTATCCCCGATATGTGCTTGCACGCTTGGAAGACACAAACATATGTATTCATATTTGAATGACAGCTTTTGAGCATCCTCAATTTTACTATTATTATTTCATGCCACAGAGGAACAACATAGTCCTCTATTTTCTTTTTCTACTCATCGTTCACTGACATTCACCCATGCACCCCAACACCCTTGCTCACTTGCCTGATAGAAAATTAAGAGCCACGCATTGGCGTGTAAAATCTTTCTCGAACATTTTAGTGTCAAATTTAAAATGTGGACTGCATTTCCTAACTATCCTATCCACTGTACTCAATTAGCAACTAGACCATTTCACACTTCTAGGAAATTTCACACTGCTATTTTTCTCTCAGTGTTTAATACCTGTCTCTGCATTAATAGATATGTATTTATTATAAAGATTATGACCACGTTCACTCCTTCTCAGGCTTAAAGCTGTAGTAGAGAAAGTAAGGGGGGGGAATGTCTAGAAGATGTTTAAATAGGATAAAGAGCTAATACATAAGTGGGGAGTCCTATAGAAAAAAATATGATGCTGGAGACTGAATTGAGAAAAATAAGCAAACTTTTATTACACTATGGGTTGTTGTTTTTTTTCTAGTTTGCACTATACACTTTCTCTTGGTTTTCCAACATGAGCTTGTCAGTTGAATTTTATTCCTAACAGCAACAGCCTTACAAAAACCAGCACCCTGGCTTCTCTGGTCTGTCAGCCCTATAGCCAACCTGCCTCACAGGAGACCTTGTTCCTCTTTGGAGGCCCTGATGTGGCCATTCATCTTACGGAGCAAGCTGGGATTGGGGGAACCCTCCATGCTTTAACTTCAGGCTTTATTTTTCAAAGACTCAAAGTCAGCTTTGAGGTGAAGTGTATGTGCTCTGACTCTATAGTGAGTATTCAGCAAGGCCCTTAGAGTCCACAGGTGTTCAGGGCATCCAAGCTAATGGACAGTTAAGGAAACAATCCAACAGCTGGTGGAACTCCCTTGCTATTGCCAACCTAGTTTCCAAGCTCCAGGCGGCGCTGAATTATGGGACACGTGCACAACTCAGCCAGCAGAGATGCTCCCCGCTCACGCTCTCCCCGCCCATGCAACTCCAAGGTTCATACCACTCATCCAACTGGCTTCAGGGCAGGCTTTCTACCTGCTCACAGCTTGGCTAAGAATCAAAGACATGTTGGTTTTGTCAAAAGAAAATCCTTTAATCAAAATGTGGTTTGGATTTCTGTTTGGCTTCAAAATAGTTCTTAACCAAATACTTTTATATATTTTAATAGATTTCTCTAATTGGTGAAAAATATATATGTTACATATAGTATGTATTCTCAGTATATTTTATCGTTATATTCTCTCTGTATATATTCATATGGTAACAGTGGCAAGATTTCTCTTATCATCAATGTTTTATCATTGATGCCAAGTTCCTAGATGACAGGTGATAAAAGATATTAAATACATGAATTTATAATGTCTCTGAAACAATATTATCTTTGCTAGATATTGACTAAAGCTTCAGGGGTTCTTTTTTTTTTTATGGACATCAGAACATGGTTTCCTCTTCTTGTCCAAACACTATTTAATACCTATTTCTCAGTTGAAGTATGACCACAGCCTTTGGAATTCCAACATAGGATCCAAGAATTCAATATAGGTAATCAGCAGAAAGAAAATATTGTCTAATGCTTAAGTTATGCAAGAAAAAAATTTCATAGTTCTAAGTTAAGGTTCTATTTACAGATTTATGATTTTTTTTATTTGTTTTACTTCAGAGAGGCCACACATGACTAGGATAAGTAAAACAGTATGTTTATTAACTATTTTCATAAAGATATTACACTGCAAGTTACAGAATAAGAAATTTGGACTCGGTCACTGAAACTGAAGGAGATAAAATGTAACAGTGGTTTCATCCCCGCCCAGGGACAGCGTGTGCTGGAAACTAAATAGGCTTCTAGACACCCTCCTTCCCTGGCCCAGGCACCCTCATAATGCGTCTCATTCCCCTCTTTGATTTTCTTCCTAACCCCAACATTAACTGAAATTGCATCTGCTTATTTGGTTCTTCTTCCTTTATCCAGAATGAAAGCTCAGTGAGAGCAGGCACCTCTTGTATTTTCACCCCTGTTTTGCAAGGATTAGAACAGTATGTGAGCATCCTATAAATATTTGAGAAGCAAATAAATGGATGGATGTTTTCAGGTGGTGACCTCTACTCTATTTTAAAAATACAAAATGCATCATCTCATGGTTATTGTTCAGAAGTGACACATACACACACATAGGTAGGCATGGCCTGGCACAGTAGTGCCTAAGTAAAAATGGGCATGCAGACTGAAACCATGGGAAGCAACCTTAATAATCATTAGGAAAAATTATAATTCCTTGAACTTGGAAAATTTTCACCAAATCATTACATTATAAATGCCCTGGGAAATAAAAAATACAGCAAAACTAATAGCATACTGTCATTTACAACGTTAGCAATATTGAGATTTAAAGTGTTTCATCGTTGTTTTTGTAAAATACTTCTCAAGAATCCTCTGAAGAGCTTGCTTTCCTTTTCTCATTGTCTAAATCACAATACAGAGCAAGCATCTTTTCTATGTCTTGGCAAATGTCTGCGCCTTTCTAGGCTGAGATTATTTTATTCTTTTGTTCTTCAGGTTTTCAAGTCTTAGCATCCACTGGAGAATTCCATTCAAGTGAGTTTTTGGCCAGCATCAATCACTTTGGCATATTTTCATCCTGTCTTATCCTTGTTTATATCAAGTTTGCGATCACCTCGTGTTTTGGCTACATATGTGTGGTCTCTCAAAAATGGCAGCATGTCCACATTCCCACCTCCCGTTTCTTCCTATCTCCATTTGGGTGTCATTTTAATTTCACTTCCAGTGGTAAACCACTTTTCATTTCTTGCCCACACTTTCAACGTTATTGGCCAACTTCTTTTTTTAATTATCCATTTTTGGAAAATGTCATGTGGGTTTATACTGGGAGACAAGGAGGCAAGAAGACTACCTTCTTCACTCTCCTTGCAGAATGTGAATGACAGACACAAGGTGACCAATCCAGACAAATGATCAAAGAAGTGATGATTGGTCACCGATTAGAAGGCACATCTGTTACTTATGCAGTGATTTGTGGACTGATGAGCTGGGGTGAAATTGATACTGTGTACAATTACTTATGGTTAATATACTAAAATCTAAATCATGTTATTGGGGGATTAGGGTTAATTAACTAACCCGTAGTAACCAAAATTCATGCATACTGGAACCATGCAAAGTAAAAAGTGCCTATAATTGAAAATTTCATTCCTCTGCCAAGCTTTCCTGTACCCTCCAAATACCTGTGTATGGGAGAAGCTACTTTAGAAACATGGGGAATTGGGGTTTTACCCTCAGAAGTCTTGGATTATAAAGAGAGATTATACTTTTCTTAATGTCTTTCCCTGAGAAACAGACAGCAGCATGTAGTCACAGCCCAGCTCTAGGAAAACAAAATGTAATTATAGAGCAACAGATTTGCATTTACTGGCCAGGATCAGAAATGCTTACACTGGTGGTTCTTAAGTTTGATCATGTATTATAATCACCTGGAGGGCCTATTAAAACACAGCATGCAGACCCCACCCTCAGAGTTTCTGAGTTAGGTTTGAGGTGGTACCTGAGAATGAGTCTTTTCAGCAAGTTCCCAGGTGAAAGTGACGCTGCAGATGAGGAACCCCAATTTAAGAACCACAGATTTAAACATAGTCAGAGGGCTATTCCATGGGGAGAGAGCAAAGTCTCAGGAACCAAAGTCTGGTAGGAGCATAGACATTGAATCCAAGTGCCTAAGGGTATCTTAGCGATCCTTTGGTTAAGGCCCCCTATTTTACAATTAAGGACATGAAAGCCTGCAAAATTCAAATGATTTAATTAAAATATGACGTTAGCCAGTCTTAGAGTCTGGTCTAGAACCTAGAATCTATTTCCAATAATTTCTGGAAGACAGCCAGCATCATAATAGACCCTATTCTCAATAGACATATGGTGATAATATCACACACACACACACACACACACACACTCTCTCTCTCTCTCTCTCTCTCTCTCAAACTTCACTGACTATGAAATGGCCTGGCTAAAAATTGCCGTGCCTAAGCCCTCATCTAAAGGTTCTGACTTCACAGGTGGAGGACGAGGTCCTTTTAGATTGCAACCCCATGATTCAAATGCAGGTGAACTGTTCAAGAAACATTGGCTTACCCAATGTTTTAAGCCAAAGAATCTACACAGAGCAAAGAACAGAATATCAAATGTCTTTGAATTTTTTTTTTTTATAAAATACTTCCCATAGATTATGAAAAATTCCCCAATTCTCCTACAAAGTGGATGAGGTAACATCAATTCTTCCTTCTTGAAGAAACTTTGGACAAGTCTTCCCCTTCCTACAGCCTCCTTTTCTTCATCTGTGTAAGGGATAAAAGTATCTTTTTAAATATTTTATTTATTTATTTTGAGAGAGAATGCAGGGGTAGGGGCAGAGGGAGAGAATCTCAAGCAGACTCCATGATGAGTGTGGAGCCTGACTCGGGGATCGATCTCACAACCAGAGATCATGACCTGAGCCGAAATCAAGTGTTGGATGCTTAACCCACTGAGCCACCTAGGCACCCCAAGGGGTAAAAATATTAAACCTGATCTCATACAACTGGTCTGAGGACAAAATGAGATAGGACCTATGAAAGCAAATTGCAAAGGGTAAAATATTATCGAGATATTAGTTGTTAGCTTCATTACAGAGAAGCCTAAAGAGTACGATTTTTTTTTTTTAAATCAAGTGGGATATCTGTAAAGTGTTTTTTTTTTTAGGATTTTATTTATTTATTTGAGAGAGAGAGAGAGATGCAGTGAGAGAGAGGACACAAGCAGGGTGAGTGGGAGAGGGAGAAGCAGGCTCCCCGCGGAGCAGGGAGCCCGACATGGGGCTCGATCCCAGGACCCTGGGATCATGACCTGAGCTGAAGGCAGACACTTAACCGACTGAGCCACCCAGGCGCCCCAAAAGATTCTTAATTGTATTATAATTGGCTCATCCTGGCAGAAGCTTACTGATTGGCCAAAGGGAACACGTGGCAAAATCTCCATGAAATCACGAGATTCCACCCTCAGAAGCCCCACATTACCTGGCCCAGAATCTGCAGACTAACCTCTAATCTGGAACAATTTTAAGTATAATATATGCAGGGCTACATGGCTTTCTTTGAAAATCTCTTGTCTAATCTCTATCCCCAGGCCATTTCCTGCCTCTTCTGACTCAAACTGGATTGGAAACCAGACAATTGTGACTTTCTGAGCTTTCTTTTCTTTTAGCCAAGGTGCAAAAATAATTTTTAAAGCAGAAAAACGACAACGATCCATTTACCTCCACTCTGCCCTCACCGTGAAGAAGATCCCCGGGGTTGGGTGAAGAAAATGCCAGAAAGGAAGGGAGAGTGCTCCTATCCTAGCAGGCTGTGTGGAGGAAGAGGTGCTGAGTGAGGCCAGCGGAGCACCCATCTTGGTACAACACATCCTCCCCCACAGGAGCCCTTTCAATAAAGAACACAAGAACCTTTCTCCCTTTGATAGCCTGGCTCTTGTTTTTCTCCACATATTTTCATCAAAATGTGTTGAGGCCCAACAGTCTGGCTTTCACGGTTCTTCTGCTATTGCATGTCGGGCTCACCTCTTTCTTCCACTGGCTGCTGAAGTGAAGACTCTACCCAGGACAGGCACAAGATCATACATTTGAGGAAAGGAAAATGAGCGGTTTCAGGCAGAGTGGGCATCTTGGTATGAGTGACCGGTGCTCATCTCAAAGGTGGTTACTTGAATTACAGAAAGCTCTTGGATAACAACCGATCTTTTTTAGAAGATGTGGCTTCAAACCCATTCCTTATGAAATGCGTAGGCCTGATTACAGAGCCTTCTTGAAAGCTGATGCATCCAAGGAAGATTTAAAGCGAGGAGCGAAGGAATCAAAAATATTCCCCAGAAAGTAAAATTGTTAATGGGGTCTTACCTCATTGTAGCTAGAGTGGGTTCCAAGATTTCCTGGGGCAGAAGGTACAGGAAGGAGCCTGGTTACTGCTGACCCCGTGTGACACGCCTGGAGCTCGTGTGCATCAAAAGGCCTCCCCAGACACTGAGGAGGCTCACAAAATTCAGAGAGTCCTGGGACGCGAGGGTCCAGCTCATGCTCAGGTCTGGGGGTAATCCCATCTTGCCATATTTTCTTCAGACCCAGGACATCCACCTCTTCTCCCAAATCAGCCCTTTCTCCAGATGTCTTCTTTCTATCCACGGCACCAGAATTCTCCCAAACTGGTCAGCTTCAATGTCCCATTTTCCGATCACCTTCAAATACCCACCTTCCAACCTAACATCTAGACTTCAGATCACTCTTCTTGTCTCCAGAAAGGATCCCTCCCAAGTACCTCGTTACGCCAAAGGCATCAGAAATTCATTCATTCGGTATTGTGCCCAAGCATTGGGCAAAGAGCTCCACAGATAAGGAAGGGACGGTCATTTAAAAGTAACTGTTCAAGACAAGAATAAAATCAGGATTCACACTATTTTCTCTACCTAGAACGCCCCCTTTCTCCCTTATCTTCTTCAAGCTTTAAACACAAGTCAGGAGACGTGATCTCCTAGAAGCCTGCTTTGAATCCACCCCCAGCAGACTTAGGTGTCCCTCCTACGGACTTGCAGAAGTACGGGTCTAGATCACTGCACGGGCGCTCCACTGATTTGCGTGCCTGTCCCCCAGCCAGTCTGCGGGATGTGAAGACAGAGACGGGCCGTATTCATCTCTGCACTCCTAGCACTTAACGTAGAGCTCAGCACACGGTGTTCATTGCATGTTTTTGAATCAATGAATGAAAACTAGAAATCATAGAAAGTTGGTGAACAGAAAAAGAAGTATTCATTTCAACTGGGGCAGTAAAGACAATTTTCATGGAGGAGATGGTATTTAAGCAAAGCGCTGAAGCATGAACGGGATTTCCAGAATGTGAAAAGATCAAGGGCTTGAGGGGGAGGGCTGGTAACACAGAAGATTATTTTTTAAAACCTAACAGATTCTCTCCGCCTCTAATCTATTACTTTTCTAAAAATCATCTTTCTTATACTCCACTTTTTTTTCCCCCCTTCCTTACTGGTGGACAACCTTCAGTGATTCCTTTCTGTCTAACACAGTGCAATTCAAGCACGTTAGCTTGCATTCAGGGGTCTTGCTCTTGCTGCCCTATGCTTTTTTTCTGCTCCTAACTTTGGTCCTCTGGCCACCTGTGTGCACACATCAGGCCCATCTGCAATCAGTCCCCTGTATCTTGATTTTGTCATCTCCTTGGCTGTCCCCTTTCTTCACCCCTCACCTGGATGCTTCCCCCGCCCCGCCCTTCTCCCACTCTCAACAGCACTCTGTCTTTTTGCAAATCCTACCTCCTCATGTAGCCCCCCTTTGCGGCTCCAGACCAGAACACTTTCTTCCTCTAGGTAACTTGATCGAACTCTTCTTTTACCAATTCATCATATGCTACACTGTATAGTTTTCTAACTACAAGTCTGCTGTGTCCCTCTTAGGAGGACCCAGACAAGGGACCTACAGGCTAAGACAATGGATGGTGTCCCTCTGTAACATGCACAGTGTCTCAGACAAATACTCTACCGGCTAAAAATTCTCACTGAATTAAATACTCCTCTAAGGATCTATGAGGGGTCTGTAATTCGGGCAGATACCTTCTTACTCAGCTACCAGTGGATAGGGTGTTTATGCCAGAAAATTTAATTTAATGAGAATAAAATTCTATTATTCGTTTGTTACGAAATGACTAACTCTGTCTCTGTTACAAAATGAAAACTTCCCACTTCTCTCTTTTGTTGATAAAATTACAGTCACAGTTACTCTTACCTTGTCTACACAGCCAAGGTAATGCCTTTTTTTTTTTTTTCATACTGGGTGACTAGCCCTTTAAGACAGGTGCATCCTTCCCACTGTTTTCATGCCAGCCCTTGTAACTGTGGGACTCCTTCATGCTCTTCAGCCTTCCAGGCTTTGTCCCGAGTCAAACCACATCAATACCAGTCTCAGACCTTAATCATGAAAGATATCGGGAGGCAGAGGGCTCAACATGTCATCCCACACAACAGGCTGTGGGGCATGGAGAATCCATCACCTAACCCTTCCCAGCCTCTGTCCATCTGGGCTCCACTGTTGGATGTCCAGGCTTGACAGGGAATGCTTCCCAATGGGGAACTGTAGCAGGATTTTTTTTCCCCCGTCCTTTGGTCCCTTTGTGTGTTCAGCTGCTGGAGCTAGCTGCTAATCAAAGCCAGAGGCTCTCATACACAAACACACACTCCCCCAGGGCTAGAACACAGCAATCCAACGAACAATTTAGTCAGGCGATAGCAGGCCCAGACAGAGCATCTCCCGGACACCCTCCTGCCTGTGTTCCCCTGTCCCTTCCTCAGCACAAGCCCCTTGAACCACCAGGCCGGGCCAAGTGATGCTTGGGGAGACAATGGAAAATGAACCAATACGTGATAATATGCAGCCAAAGAGGTCTAGCCTAATGACAGACTTCTTTGTCCAAGGGAGGGTATTCTCCCGATTGGAGGGAGGTAGAAATAAATTACACAGTACAAGACCTTATTTCTGGACCCTGGTCAGGGGAAAGAAGGGAATACCGAGCCAAAACCTCTTCAGATACTCACGGGACCCTTGTCCTGGACCAGAGGGAAGGAGGTGGAACAGCATGCTAAGAGCTCTGTGGTCAGAACTATTCGGACTACGATCTTAATTCTACCTCTCACTAGCTTGTGATCTTGGACAAGTTACTTAACCATCCTGAGACTCAGTTTCCTCATTTTTAAACTAAGAAGGAAAAGAGTCTTTCTCCCACGGGGTTGTTGGGAGTATTTAATCTGGAACTGAATGTAAAGTTCTAGCACTGTGTCCCACACATAGAAAGCACCCGACAAAACATTAGATAGCATTATTCGAGCTGGTGGATGGTGCTCAGAAAGGAAAAAGGGGACAAAAATCACACAAAGAGCAAGGTCTGCAGCTTCTAGAAATCACTGATGATAAGGGACAAAGTCTGGCCCTGGACGTTCCCAGAAACAGCACCTCAGAGGTGCTGGCAGGTCCTGAACTTGACTGATTGCCATGTGCCCCCAGAGCACAGCAAGGGAAGTGAGGGATGCCAATGGCCAGCATGAAGCCTGGTTAAAAAGATGCCTCGTCTAACAGCAGAAGGCAGGCCTCTGGGTGTCTGAACATTGAGAGTGGAAATATCCCTGAGTATGAAGGATCGAGGGGAAAAGAAAAGCTGGAGATGCCAAGGAAAACAATTGCTCAGGTCACAATTTGCGGCTAGGGCAGCCAAGTAATATTAAATCTTGCCAGGGTTGGTGGTGGGGGAGGGCAGTGGGGATGGGAGCGGGGGGTAGAAACTAGGTAAAATGTTATCCTAATTCTATGCAGCAAAAATGTGAATTGAGTACCTGGCTCTATGCCAGTTGCTATTTGGGCAGTAATAAAGAGAAAGAACTAGAAATTATTACCCAGCAATAGAGTTTTAGAAAGATGACATTCAGTGACAAGACACATAACCCCTGAAACTCAGAATTAATATAATGATTTCCATTAAATACAAAGGACCAACGATCCAAAATGATTTAACAATTGAAGCATCTTCAGAGGCGTCTGAATGGCTCAATCGGTTAAGCGTCTGACTCTTGATTTCAGCTCAGGCCATAATCTCAGGGTCATGAGATCGAATTCCACCTCGGGCTCCATGCTCAGCAGAGAGTCTGCTTGGGATTCTCTCTCACCCTCTGTCCCCACCTCCCCATTCATGCACACCGGCACACATGCCCTCTCTATATAACAAAAAACAAAAGCTTTTAAAAAAAATGGAAGCATCTTCATATGGAGATCAACAAATGGAAACTGTATCAGATGTTATCTTGAGGAACAGGTCCTAAGATCTGCAGATTTGTTTCAAGAAACACCAGTCAATATTTGTACGTCTTATCCTTTCTAGTATGTACCTCAAGTGTCCCTCCTTGAAGCCTTACTAATTGGTCTGTACTTCGCTGCCACATTTGTTACTTCTTCCAACTCAGAGTTTCCTGGCCTCTCTGCAGGTCTCACGGATATCCGGACCTCACTGCAGCATGATGAGTCATAACAGATACAAATATTTAACACTCTCGAGGGACAGAGTGTGATTTTGTTAAAATTGCACCAAGAATAGAGATAAGCAATCCCTTATCACTCTGGAGTCCATTCCCTTTTGAGAAAAACAGCCTCTAATACTTAGGTTGATCTTCTTCACCAAAGACACATTTAAAATCACAGTAAGAAGAGTAGTTACACTTTCCCCTGATTCTATATTGGTTTTCAAATGTTGCTCAGGTTCTACTGGATGATAATAACCTGGGCCACACCTTGGTGTGAACTTGGAAATCAGATAAGGAAGAGGTCAGTTGGAGGAGGGAAGCAGACAAGGGGATACCAATTTATTCTTTCACATAAAATTGGACTTTTTAATAGAAAGGGCCAAGCCTAAACTTTATTTGATTTAAACAAGATACTTAACATTACCCATTACAGCTGATAAATGGAAGGCAAGGGACAAAACCACCCCAGGAAGCTCAATGGCATGTGTGCAGCCAAGCCATGGGCCTGGAGGATCCTGCTGTGCTCCAGGGCATGAAAGGAGGCCTCTCTGTCTCCTCCTTGATCCCCTTTCATGATCCCTCCTGAGGGTGGAGAACACATGGATGGAGACAGTGGGCTAGAGGACGTGCACCTTTATGGAAGAGTTGGCTCCAGCGACCAAATGGTCTACCTCTCGGTCTTACACCCGAGATTGCTCAGGTCCTACTTGAGACACTGGAATTGCTGCTACTGTTTTGTCTTCAAAAGCTTCCTCTGAGAAGAACAAAGAGGGGCCACGGTTGCTCCACAGAGCTTGACTTCATGGTGTCTTTATAACAAGAGGCATCAAGAGCCCAGGAGATTGGGAAAGCAAACAAGACCAATCCAGCCCAGAGAAGCCTCCTAACAAACCCCACCAGAGCCAGTGGGCTCACTGGCTCCTCCACAGTGAAGGAAACCTCAACTTTATCTAATAGAATTTTCTGGGAGGCCTTAAGTTCCTCTCCCCAAACACAGGGCTTCCGACTATCAGGTTTAGGGATGTTTTCCCTAAGATCTCAAACCAAGTCCACTTCCATTTCTTTTGTCTATTGGTTCTGCTGCCTTTGAAGTTAACCACTCTCATTTTAACCACTTTCAAGAGCACATCACTGGATGAGACGTGAGACACCCAGAGTTAGGCTGCTTTTTGGAAACACGGATCTATTTTGAGAGAAATTTGTTAGAAATCCACCTCTAACCACTAACTCCTGCTGAATTGCTTCTGATCTACTTCTCCAAACCAAATTCATTTATGACAGCCTTGAAGTTACATCTCCAAATCCCCAGATATCACATATCAGAGGGCAAACTCTGTGATCCCTGTCAGACTAAAACGGCTATTTAAAAAAGGCTAAAAATCATTTCAGGCTCAAGTTGGTGGGAATCCCAATACTGGCATAGACAATCAAAGCGTTTAACTACCGCCTGTCCTCTCCAATCAGGAATGCGATGATCAATCGCAAATTTGATCTGACTCACTTTCAACTAGAGCCAATTTGTACCTTAGTCATTCCAAATAACAACAGAGCAAATAAACAACTCCCCACTGGGTACCAACGTATCAAAGAGCCACAGGCTTCAAAAGGTTTGCTGCCCCCGCAGGTTACCCACCTGCAGTGTTTTGGGCTCAGCCTCTCAGCCCCAGAACAGCCCAGAGGGCGCCTAGCCTCCTGGGAGCAGCTAAAGGAGTTAGATGGGCCCTGGGCAAGATCAGGCAGCTGTGACCTCCCCGGGGAGACTTTTACCACCACCCCACCCCCACCCCCACCCCCCGCCCGATATGTATCTGGAAGGGTCCTTAAGGATAGGAATGGAAGATACTGTTTACTCAGCTTGACCTTTAATTGGCACACGCTAAATTCCACAGGATTACTAAATTCCACAGGATTACCTGTTCTCCTTTAAACAGTACATCCTTTGCTGGGACAAAGATTTTGTTTGTTTGTTTGCTTCCAGGGATTATATTTGTTTTCATTTTTCTACTTCCAACTTTATTAGGAGAATCTGTAATAGTAATTGACTAGGCTTTTTTTTTTTTTAGGATTCAAATTTCCCCATATCAAGCTAAATAAATTGAATTTCCATCTTAATTGGCCTACTTAGTAAAAACAAATGCACATGAATGTGTGTAAAGCTATTAAAAATATAGCATGCATTAATTATAATGTTGGTTTTTAAAAGACATATAATTATTCACTCAACTATTTTTTAAAGTTCCATCAGTAGATCCTAAAACTGTAGATGTATATCAGAGTGTTAATAGCAGTATCTCTTTGAAGCAAGTGAGTTTTTCTTCTTTATATTTAAGACTTTGAGCATCTTATACCATGAATATACATTTTTCTAGGAGGAGGAAAAAAATGATGTTTGTTTCAGGTATATATTTCTGTTTTTTTTAATAACAAATATAATAATGAAAAAACTTCATTATTTTTCATATGATTAAAGTGAAGCCACCTTTTCACAAGTTTGACATGCATGGAGCTATATTTGAGATTCTGAATATTGCCAAAGACACTGAATTTAATAGTTAAATGTATGTTGTAAATTAAAAAAGAGGATAGGAATAAAGGCTCTTGTTACAAAATTTAAGTACCTAAATTCGTTAAAATAATCTAATAAACTACCTGCTTCCCTTCCTAGAGCAGTTCAGTCTTCCTCAGTTATACCCCTTGGACCATACATACAGAAATATATTGCACAGAGAAGGCAACATTTTTTTTTTTGTAGAAAATATTTTTTGAACAACAAAATTGACCCTTGCCTAAGAGTCTCCAAAGCTGCAGGGTATTTCTTTTAAGCCAAAGAGCCCACTTCAGGCTTAACATGGACGCCCCATAGGCACCAGCTAGCACATACCCACTTAGAACCCCTCTGGTGTTCTTAGGATCCCAAATGAAGACCACTATCTGCCGAAACTTCAGGGATGATCCTTGAATATTATGGGCAAGAATCCCAGGGCTAGGTTTAGAAAAGCCTACATTATTAGCAAACAAGGAAGGCCAGTATGAAAATATCATTTGAAAACTGTGTGTGGTCTCCATTTGTTTTAGCTTGAGTGAAGATTTTGTTACCCAAGAATGGTACTGAGATATGTTCCTTATTGCTTAAACCTGGCTCTGAGGCAAAAATCTCTGGCTCCTTCTCTGGGGAGCCCAGCGTCTTCTCGGAAGTCACAAAGATGGAGGACACCTGCTCGACTTCCATTACGGTATGGAAGGGACAAAGAGAATCATACTCAAAAACTGAAGCAGAGAATATTCTAGCACCAAGAAAACAAATGATATCCTTTTCATACTAAGAATGAAGTTTCCTAAACACGTCTCACTAGCTTTTAAGGCAAATTAAGGCAGCAGGATTTGGATCACTTGTCCACTCCAGGGAAAGCACTGGAAGGAGACACTTGTACACACCTGGCAGGGGGCCTCTTACTGTAAGGGTCTTCAGCTGAGGCAAGTAGGAATTCAGATGGTGATTGCAAATTTTTATAAACAACCAAACACTGTAAATATTCGGACATGAAGTATAGGCATGAGTAGCTTTTGCATGTAGCAAGAAGGGTTATTGCCCATTACCCTCAATGTTTGTATTAGGCTGTGAATATCATGACCGGAGAGTTCTGATCCCTCTCCGATTCTCTCAAGTTTGTTGATCTCCACCCTGGTGGCTGGCTACTCAAAGTCAGGTCCCCAGGCCAGCAGCCTGGCTATTGCTATCGCTGTAGGAGATGTTCAGGCTCTAAGAGTCTGTCGAATGCCTGCTAAACCAGCCTGCATTTTGGCAAGATCTCCAAGGGACTGAAATGCCCATGAAAGTGTGAGGAGCGCCTGCTACAGTGTAAACAGTGTTGCTATTCAATTGCAAAGACCTAAATTTAGAGAACATAACCGACTGAAAAATTTGGTATGTCTCCTTGACAACTCTTAGGAAGAATTATAATATTTAGTAAAAGAATGCAAAACCATTTCAGTTTAGCCTTTTTTTAGGATTGTCTTCTTGCTTCCCCCCCCCCCCCGACACTCTGACTCAGATTTTTGTTTCTTCATACCCTTCACACATTTCTCCTCCTTCTCACTTCATCAGGTCAAACTTACCTTCGGGCACCTTAAGCATCTCTAGGCATCCTCAGAAAGTGACAATGACAAGCAGCAGAATCGAGGAAAAAGAAAGAACTGGCCCCACAGATTTTATTACGAACCGCTCACATTTAGCGTAAGAGTTTACAGTTTATAAACGTTGGATTGTCACAATGTACCTTTATCACCGAAGGCAAAGCAAGTGATACCATCACCATCCTCACCGACATCTGACAGCTAAAAAATCCTGAGGTTGCATGAGATTCCGTGACACATGCACCATCCCACACTGAACAACAGGCAGAACTGCAAGGAAACCATGTGGGTTTCTGCAGCTTCACCTGGACTCCTTCCTCTGAGCTGATGCTTCCTTGGTGGCAGCAGGAGTCAGGGAGAATGCGGTTATGGGCATCCCCAGTGTCAGCAGTGGGATGGGTGCATTGGACCAGGGGGTGCCCTGAAAGCACAATGCTCTCCTAGACGCTACAAGAAAGGCCACGGTCAGCAGAAGCCTGATTTGGAGACCCCAGACCTTAAGCATGACCACACGTTGCAGGTTTCTTTTCAGAGGAAGGGAATTTGGGAGCTGCCTTTGCAGAGAATGATCTGAGAGTGTGGGGAACAGTAGAAGGGTCTCACCCAGGTTTCAGTCTGCCTGTTTGAGAACCCAACTAGGCCTGAGAAATAAAAGCCGTGGGGGAGCACGGTGTCATTGGGCACAGTGTCATTGTGTCCCCCCGTAATTAGTACCTTCATCATCCCCATCCAACACTCCCGAGCCATCAGACTCTGGGTTCAGGCCTTCATGTTCATTTTCTAGATTAATAGTCATGACAATCCTACAAGGGAAGTATTTGTGCTCCCATTAAAATGAGAAACCAGGCAATTGAAGGAAAACCATGGCATCCGCTGATGGTCACAGAGCTAGTAGTAAGTATTGCTGTGGTTTCTACCTTGATTGCCTTGACCTTGGAGCTCAAATACGGGCGTGTTAGAACTGATATATCTACTGTATCACCAGCATCCAGGTGGCCTGTCACATGTCCAGGTTCCTTGATTCCACCTCTCGAGTCAGAATCTGTAGGCATGGGCCCCAGGCATCTGGAAGCTAGGACATGACTCTAGTTATTCTGATAAGCACTGAAGACAGGGAACCACTACCCTAGGTTATTTGGCCTCTTACTACATATACATTGGAGTTTAGGTTTGATATAAGAGGCAACTGGGACATAAAAATTAATTAGCCAAAGGAAGAAATGGCATTATCTTATAGAGGAGAAGAAAATACCCAAAGTAGGAATTTTAAAACCTTTTTTTTTTTTTTTTTAAGATTTATTTATTTGTCAGAGAGCGAGCGAGCATGAGCAGGGGGAGAGGCGGAGGGAGAGGGAGGAGCAGACTCCCCACTGAGCAGGGAGCCCGATGCAGGACTCAATCCCAGGACCCTGGGATCATGACCTGAGCCGAAGGCAGATGCTTAACCGACTGAGCCAACCAGGCACCCCAAAATCTTTGTTTTAATACTTTCATGGCACTTACTGGGGTCACCTTAACCTCTCTAAGCTTAACTGTATCTGTTTGAAAAAAAAAAAAAATCTTGCTCAGTCTAACTAGAATTGTTACAAAAATATAAAAAAATAAATGTAAAAAGTTCTGAAAAGCAAATGTTTTATAGCCACATTGGAGTTATAATGAAAATAAGTCTCCAAGTGATTAGTCCTATAGCTTTGAATTATATGGTCTGTTAAAGAAGAGGTAAGTCAGATTTCTCTCCCCATTATGGAGGTAGCCATGAGTCAGAGACCATTCAAGGTTTGGGCATAAAGTGGACGACGGGGAGTATGATTAGGAAGACAGGCCACAGAACTGGCAGGCTTAGATGACCCTTGGAATGAAGGAGGTGAAGAAATGAGAGATGGAGAGGCTTTTTATAGAGGTTCGAGGCTGAGAATGGGGGTGCTCAGATTTAAATAAGAAATTGGCACCAGGTGATGCTTAGAGGGATTATGTATAGAGAACAGATCATCAAGGTCTTTGGAGCATGAGAGGCAGAGAGAATGGTATTCAGTCATTTACTTTTTTCACTCATTTGCCAGGCATTATTGGTCATTTTCAATGGTCTGGTGCTAGATATTCTAGGGTTCTTGAGATGAATGGGAGAGAGTCCCTGGCTTTAAGGGCGCATGGTGTGGGTGGGATGGATCTTGTGGTAATGGTGAGTAACTATGACAGGAGAAAGATGAGCTCCTCCAGGGTCAACCCTGCTGGGAAAAGCAAGAGTTAAAAGTCACTTGAAGGGGAGAAGAGAAGAGCAGGGCAGAATCAGAGCTCCACCTAGAGGACAGATTTGCCTGGGAAACCCTCCTTGGGTGCCTTCAACCTCTGACTCACAGTTTCATCCAAATTTCACAGCTGACATGGAGGATTTGCTTTTTTTCCTCCATGCATAGATTTCCACTGAAGGACAGTCATCTCATGTCTGGTATATATTTTCCTGAAGAGGCCATCTACAGCGATGCGTCAAGTCTTTAATATTATATTTATTCCAAATAACTCCAAGTGAATTCTCAGATGTCACTTTCAGTCATTTCCTATCTGCCTTATCACATGGCCAATGTGAAATGAAACCACAAAGGAATCGAGAGTTCAATTTCTCTTCCAGAATAAATGGCAATGAAGTAACCAAAAGACAGTGATGATTCTGAAATAAATATTATCACCTTCTCCGTTTAGCCTTTTTGAGTTAAAGTTCCTCTTTTCTCATTAAAATGTTTTTTTTTAAATTACTTTTTTGCTGGAACTGCTTAGGACAAAAACTTTGTATGTACATATCTTACTGTAACTTGTGTGTAGTTATTTTAATGGTATTCACACATACACTGAGTGGCCCATAAGCTATTTGAAGGCCTATTTATTTTTGTATCCCCTATCACACTCCCTGACATGTAATGGGACAGTCGATATGTGTAGAAGTCTGTTGGGATTAAGAATAAAATAACAAGAAGTCCTTTGCCTCAATCTCCTTCCCCAACTAGGACTGTGCTCAAAGCATCCCCTTTAGTATTCATTTAAAAAAAAATTTTAGGTGTGACACCAAAACTCAATAGAGAATGGAGAGATTTGAGAGTTCTCTCATGAAAATTGAAGTAGAAACTCAGAGTCATGATCAATACTGAAACATCTGGAGAGAGAGGGAGGGGTAGGGGGCGAGATCTGAATATTTGGAAATGAATGTCCACATTTGGAAGTTGAGGGGAAAAGAAGCGGAAAAAAAAATGCTGAGAGGATTGGCCAAGGAAGTTGGAAAAAGTTAATATGTCAGGGAGGTTGCAGTAAAAGATAATCAGATAATCATAAGAAAGCAGTGTTGGCAAGCCATTTGTTTGATGAAATGACCTGTAACTTTTAAAGTGTTTTTCCAGAGATTGGGGGGGGCGGTATAAATGGATTTTCATTGTCTGACATCTCTTTTAAATGTATTTGTAATAAAGGATTTCACAAGTTAGCGCCATTTCCATATACAAATGGAATTGTAAAACTGTAAGCCTTAGAGAAAAGAAACTGTTTTATTTCTTGAGTATATTACATTGTCTAGCACAGTATTAGGGAGCTAGCATTTATATAATCAAAACTGTTTATTATGGTTAAATTGACTCGCCATAGGAGCAAGAAACATTGCATTGCTGAGGGAGGACCTGGGGGGATGGAGGTGAGTAATCCTGGCTCCACTGAAGTTGAGAAACTAGGGGAGAATGAAGCCAACACCTCTCATAGTGACAAAAGCATAAACTGATCCTAGCCAGGGTCTTAATCAAAAGGGAAACAAGCCAGGGGAGTCCACAGAGAGCACATTGGGCCAAAAAACAGATTTCAGTGAACCAGGTCAGAAAAATGTGAAAATTTCAGCTGGAAAGGCCCAGCCTTCCATGCATCCCAAGATATGGGCAACCCTTCCCGATACACAGGTCCATGAAGGTGTATACACCACCACAGATATGGTGAAGGAATTGGGAGAGACACCCTGGGACTTGTCAAATGGGAAATGATGGCGCTGGATGAATAGAAGGGAGTCATGAGAGGCCAGACGAGGGGGATAGGGAAGTGTTAAAGTTGGAAGAAGTGGAAACAAAAGGTTAGGAATACAGCATATGCTATTTGCCTTTTAAGTGACATTTTGGTTTGTACTAAGCACAGTTCTTAGAATTAAGAGTCAGTTACGATGACTCACTTGTTTCAAGATTCATATACAAAATTTAACTTTTTTTTTTAACTAAGTATGATGTTTAGGAATCTAAGAATTCTGCTTTTAGGAAATACATCATGATTTTTTTTTTGATATGTCACTTTACCTAAACCCACTGTGAAGAAATGGTTAAAAAAACAAATCCTAGAAGAAATTAAATTTTATTTCTCAAACTATCTCAAGCATCAACTATTCACTGTATTCTTTGCCTATGCTGAAGAAATAGGGATTCGTGGTGAATGTGATCTACATAATGGAATCCACAATGTTACCATAAATATAACACCCTCTGACGATGTCACATTATAGCTACTCTTTTAAACTACAGACATTTTAACTTTCTTTTTTTTTTTTTACCAAATATTAAAACAAGGCGGAACGAAAGGCTTGTTATATTTGACAACCAAGAAAGATCGTATGACAGAGAACTCTGCCACATACAAGACTGGCATGAAGTGGGTGGAAAAATGGCTCGATGGATGGAAACTTGAATTGGCCATAAACATCAGGAATGAAGAGCAACTTCCCAGAGTCAGGCTGTGGCCCAAATCCCACTTAGGCCAGTTGGGTCTGAATGGAAAAAAGCCGGCCCAGCTCATAAAGAGAAGATCCATATCTGAACATTACTTTACCACAGAGCAAAGGCATGGCCTTGTGCCAAGAGGAGACAGAAGTTCTTCTGATTATTCATTAGAACAGCAGCCTTAACCTTTCAAAGAAGCCCCATTCAGCATCCCAGCAATGGAAGGGCACAGTTGGAGAGCCCGGACTCCCCCCAGGGCTCCAGAGTAAGCCATACCTTAAACTAGACTCCAAGGCACTCAGGTGTAGACCATGCTTGCTCTCTGATCCCCCTGGGTGCTCTCAATGCGGACATGACCTTCAGGAGAGAAGTCAAGGACCACTCCCCATATCCCTACGCTACCATATTAAAAGCAGAAGGGGAGAACTTTAATATATATTCCGAATTTTGACTTCCGGACTTCAATCTGCCGTTAGCTAACCACACATACCATTTAACTCAGTCTCCTGAGAAAATTTTGAAGAGCAATAAAAAAAACAAAAAAAAAACCCCACCACATGTGAGAAAGAGGATCAGAATCCACGAGAGATCATTTACATGAGAAAGCGAGAGTATCTTCAAAGGGGGGAAAAAAGCATTTAAACCTAAAATATTTCATTCCTAAGATTGATTTTATTGATAAAAGTGATTAAACTATTTGGGGACCTTATTTCTCTCAGGTTATTGCCAATTATCAAGTTTCGTGAAAATTCAAACAAGGCAACTGGCTTTACTAGAGGAAAAAAAATGCCGATAAAAAAAGTGTCCTGCTACATATTGCTGTATGTAAAGACCAAATGAGGTGCATTGAAGCTCTCAATAAATTTGCAAATTTATTACTCCAAATATCATGCAAAGAGGTCTAGGAAACCACAGAACTATGTATTATTATATAATATATATATTCTATGTACTGTTAGATTATCCTCATTCTCTGTAATACCTCATTTAAACATCACGTAATACAAGGTATATATTAACAAGATGTTAACTGGGCATTAACACTGCTCCCTCTTGGAAAATACAACGCGGGGAGCCTGGCGGCGCAGTCCACTAAGCAACCCCACCTGATTTCAGCTCAGGTCCTGATCTCAGGATCGTGGGAATGAGCCCTGCGTGGGACTCTGTGCTCAGTGCAAAGTCAGCTTAAGACTCTCTCCCTCTGCCCCTTGCACGCGCTCTTTCCCTTTCTCAAATAAATCAATCTTTAAAACAAAGAAAATACAATGCAGTTGTATCCCCACGTGACCAGCTGAAAGAGAACACCTCCTGTGGTCCTGTATGGCTTCAGGTGGGCACTCCTCACAGATCTCACTCATGAGAAGAAAACTGTCCTAAAGGGGGCCTGGGAACAGTAGGGGTGGGGGTGGGGGGAGATCACCTTCTGAGGATGTAAAGCACAGTTAGAGAACTCACAGCACAAAAGTTTCCTAAAGCACAGAATAATGGAAGTAGGTTATTGTTGTTGTTTAAATAAAATAAAAAAATCTCCTCCTCTAGTTTCAATGAGAAACTACAAGTATTGCCACTCGAAAGGAACCCATAGCCCAAAAGGGGAAAAGAACTAATACCCGCTCTAATTTCCTTTGAATTTAACTGGACTGTGAGTGTTTTTTAATGATTTGGTCTTTAAAGTGCCTAATTTACTTAAAAAGGCACATAATGAAGATGGAAAATGCATGCTTTATTTTGTGCTGGGAGACCCTTCTTTTGTTTCGCTATCAATACCTTGAAATATCTCCACATATCAATTAGTCCCCGGTAATCACGGGGCTAAATGGGCTCTACTGTTTCATCAGCTTCACATTTGCCTGGAATGAAACTGCTTCCTTATGTTACTAGTCCAAAAGCTCTTCTTGGTAGCTCCTCAACCTCCTCCCAGGCCCTTGCTCCCACACTCACAGGCACATACCACCTTTCTCAAGCTGCTAAAGCAACATGCCCACCCAGACGAAAGATGCTCAGAGGGAAACTTTGATGTCCCACCCATTGTTCATTCTCCCTCATCTGCCTCCTCTCCGCCCCCCCGCCACTCCTATTTTTTTCAATGTATCCCCAAACTTACAAAGCAGCTGTTAACATAGATAACAAGAGTTAACAGCAAAGTGTGTATAAACTGGAGGTGTGTGTTCTGTTGTTTTTGTTAAGGAGAAAGAGGTGTGTCTGTGTGTGTTCAAGAGAGGAAGTTTGAGGTTTTGCATGGGAAGGAGGTGAGTACGTTCCTTGCTTTAAAAACGTTAATTTCTTAGAAACTAAGTATCCGGCAAATTAGTAATAAACATAGCCCACCTTTATGTACGTGAGCTGCGAAGTTCAAGTGCCTGCGTCCAGGGCGGTGATTAAAGGTAGCGGTCAAATGAGGAGACGGGTTTAAGGTGTGTCTTTTAAACTTTGAATGTGACCCTTTCTAGAGCCCCTCCCGGTCCGGCGGGCAGGACCAGGAGTGTTGCGGCTCCGTGCGGGATTCTCGCTGTCCCCCGGCCCTCGGAGGAGCAGCCCCCCGCAACGAACCCACGAGAGCCAGCGCGGAGGCCGCCACTAGCAAGCCCAGGTGCGGGCGGAAACGCGGAGAAAGGCCGGGACCCCGAGCCCCGCCGGCTCAGGCGCCGCAGACACACCTCCCAAGGCAGGTTTTACAAAGCGCGAAGCCCCGGCGTGGTGTCCGGCTGGAAGCAGGCGCGCGGTGCACAGGCATGCAAGGCATGACCCAAGCCGCTTCCCTCCCACTCACCTACCCGCACCCTGACTCCCAGACCCGACTCCCCCCGCTCCCCCCGCTCCCCGGCCAGCTATGCCTCAGTTGGCCTCCGGAGCAAATCCGTTTTGGAGGCAGCCCCCTCGCAAGGACTACCAGGCAGCCTCTCTGCCACTCGTCCCGCCATCAGCGGCTGGCACCCGGACAAGTGGGCGAGGGTAAAGGAAAGTCGCCCCGGGCCGCCGCCGAGAATCGCGCGGCTTCCCACTTACTTGGAGTTGCAAACGCCGCACGCGCTCGGACTGTCTTTGTTGAACGCGGCGAGGCTCTGCGCTCGGTCGGTTGCCGGGTGGCCGCTGGCCGCGCGCCGCTGCTGCGCCCTCGCTCCCGGACGGTGACGGCCCGGGCTCCCGCTCCCCTGTGCCCTCTTGGGCTCGTCCTCCGCGTGGCGGCTCCCTCGGCGGGATTTGGGACGGGCAGGCGGGGAACCCGATCCAACCTCGGCCTCCGCTACGCCCTGCCGGGGAGGGAACGGAAGGGAAATGGAGAAGGGGAGGGATGAGCGGAGCGGGCAGGGCGAGGACGCAGGCTGGGCGAGGGAGGGAGCGCGCCTTTCCCTCGCGAGCTGATTGGGAAGCTCATTAAAGGCAGGAGTCTCCAGGGCCGCTTTCTCCCCGCAGGAGCGAGCACACGGGTTTGAACCAAGAGGCCCGGAGATGAAACATTGTTTTGTTGGGAGCAGAGCCCCGCACAACCTTTCTTGTCCAAACTTTCGGCCTGACCTGTGCTTTAGGTGGGTGCGCACCCCGGCTTCACAAGGGGGATCGCTTAAATGGACAGCTGATAGCATTTTAGGATACAATTTGGGCCCCAGGCTTTTTTTTTTTTTCCAAATGATATTCGGGATGAAAGAGCCCAGTCTTCAAAAGCAGCCTCTCATTCCTCCCCACGCGCACACACCCTCCCCTGCACCCAGCTCCAGTTCCTCCAGCTGTCAGTCCCATCCCACCTGCGCGTCACAAATGTGCGAAGTCCTTTCTTGCTCTTGTCAACAAGAGTGACAGATGTCTGGAGGTTCCCAATTAAATGCCACTTTCCTTTAGGCGGTTCTTTCCTTTCTTGGCTTCCTTGGTGCCTTGAGTGACCTACTTAGTGACATGCCTTTGACACCCAAGGGTTTAGAGGCTTAATCAATGTAGCTCAGACTCTGGTCTTAGTGAGACTCAGAGGCTGGGCTGCGTGGCTTTCTGGATTTCCATTATGTTGACTTGAAAGAATGCTAAGGTAATACGGCTAGGGTTGTTTGGATAACCTATAGATGTTTCTGATACAGATGAGATAAAAGTATCGCATAAAATAATTGGGAAGTATAAAACAAATTTCCCCAAACATTTCAAAAAGTAAGTTTTGAGATTTTCTGCTACTCATCAGTTCTTTTGCCTGCTGCCAGTCTTCCTTTTACTTCCTTCCAATTTATCATTCGATGGCATCCTCCTGCAAATGGTTGCAAAATAAACTTCCATTTTCCACAGTTCTGAGGTTATATCCCTTCAATTCAGTTTGGTATTTACCAAATATTAAGTGCCTTAAATAACTCTGAAAATTTACATTTGCTGAGAACCATACTCAACCCCCCAAATTAGAAGCATTGTTTTGTGGCAAGTAGTTCTCAGAGATTTGGGACTCTTATGTTGACTGCTACCTGGACAAATGTCCCAGGAAGGTACCCCCTAGCATCCAAGAGGTGTCTCTACAAGTAGACCTTCTAATCAGTCAACCAACCATTTTTTTTTCAAAAGGGGAGGCATCAGAAATTCACTTACAAACCTCCCATCTTTCCCTATACCCAAACTCTTCATACACATGCCACATATCATCCTAAAGCAGAAATAAATGAATAAGGAGCTGTGTCCCCTCTACTCACAGACTTCATGTGACTTCTTTCCCCCTTGTGATTCCATTTTCCCAGTGATGAAGCAATATTTGTTTTAGTGTGATTTCATCTGTATAAATTAGGGAGGAATGCACATTGTTCTTCATTATTTTTATTTTGCCAAAGCTCTTTTCTGAAAGAGACTCCTCAACATTCACTATCCCTCCTGAAGGGTAGACTTTCTAGGCCTTTTAACCAAGGGGTTATCCATTTTCTATTTCTTCTTCAACTTTATCTTAACATTTACAAATGTAACATGTTGCTACCGGTCATTATGTGCTTAGACTACAAAGGGTTGAAAAAGTAAGCATGATATCCCCCATGATTTCCACTCTATTACATGTCTTATATCAAAAATATGACCCCTTATTCAAATAGGAATATATGAAAATTACTGATATCAGTGGTTCTCAACCAGGAGAGTGTTGCCCTCCAGGTGACATTCAACGATGTCGGGAGACATTTTTGGTTGTGACAGCTCAGGGGAGGGGCTTGCCACTGGCACACCGAGCATAAGTAGAGACCAGGGATGCTGCTGATCACCCTATGATACACAGAACAGCCCCCACAACAAAGAGTTATTTGTCCCAAAATGTTAATAGCGCTGAAATTAAGAAACCCTGACTAAATTATTAACTATCGTACTTTTAAAATATAATGGAAGATTAGAGTCGTTTTAAGGAATGGCAATCTCTGAGGTTGAGATTAGACATAATTTACTTCGACCCAGCATTTACACCAAAGTTCAAATGGAAGATGTGTTCAACTGCACCCCAAAGTGTTCACTCCAAATCCAACCTTCATCCTGCTGCCTCATCATGGATCTGCTGATTCAAGATTTCAACTCATTCTGTTCACTTAGCCAATATCCTTTGAAGACTCAAGTTTTTGAGTGAATAGAGCCATGAGCAAAAACAGATGAAAATCCCTACTGTGCTAGAGCTTAAATTTTTGTTTACATAAATAGACAAGTTTAAGTAGCTAATTAAATTTTTAAAAGATGTGAGGAATGCCATGGGGGGAGGGGGAAGGCAATGAAGGAAGATAAAATTGCCAATTTGGGAGAGGAAAAGCTCCCTGGGGTGAAATTTGAGTGAAAACCTAAAAGAATTGAGGGAGTTGGTCAAGTAAATATTTGGGAGGAGACTCACCAGGCAAAGGGGTCTGTGCAAAGGCTCCGAGGCCTGAACTTGCCCCACGTGTTAGAGGACAAGGAAGGATGCCAGTATGGCAGGAGCTCGGTGAGTGGAGATAGGCATCCAGGCCAGATCATGCACAGCCTTTGTCTAATGTAAGGAATTCCACTTTTGCTCTGAATGAGGTGGGAAGCCTTTGAGAGTGAAAAAAATCTGACTGATTTACTATGGTCCCTCTGTGTTGAATAGACCACAGGTGGGCAAGGACAGAAACAGAGGTCCCAGATAGGAGGCTACTATAGTAATCCACTGTCTGAACTTCTTCTCCCTGTTTCTTGGTGAAAAATAACTAACTGCAAACACCCTTTCGCACTTTTCTCTGCCCCCCAGACCTGCCCCAGTGGTTGCTTCAGCTTACTAATGCTCGCCCTCCCTGCCAGGGACCAGCCTCTCTAGGTGTAATTAATGAGCCCCTGCATGAGGGCTACAGGTGAAAATATAACCCATGCAAGACAATCTGAAACCACAGAAATTATAACATGTCCTAGAGGTGTTCTGAAAATGAGGCCACTGATTTTGCAGTGACAAATACAAGAAGTGTGAGCAGCATGGAGTGAAAAAATGTGAAGGAACTGGATGAAAAATTTGTCGTGTGTCTCTTGGATTGCCTACTTGTCAGGATGTTTAGATTCTTGGTTATCATTCCGAGCGCTGCAATGTCCCTAGAATGCAAAAGGACAAGCCATCAGGCTCACAGAGTTCGATAGAAGTCCCATTAATACACTTCTCTTCCTCTCTCTGAAATATTCCAAAGGTCATAAAATAAAACTTTATTGTTTTGATCACTGTAACTAGATTACAAAATGTACTTCTCTATTAGATAATTTTTGTAATGCTTGTGCTTTTTTTTTAACCAAAAAAACACAAAATTCAACTAAAATGGCTTAAATATTTTGGGACTTTATCTCAAACAAGACAGGTTGGTAAAGTCAGCATTTCAACGTCTTCAAGGACCCCGGTATTTCCACCTTTTGACTCTGCATCTTCAGTTTGTCAACCAAGGCTTTTCAGGATGGTTTTGAGGAGCGTCAGGCATATTTGGCTTAAAGTAAATAAGGCCCAGGTGGGTGGGGGATGGGGCCATATGGTGATGGGCATTAAGGAGCGCACTGGATGTAATGAGCACTGAGTGTTATATGTAACTGATGAATCACTAAATTCTACCCCTGAAACTAATAATACACTATATGTTAACTAAATTGAATTTAAATAAAAAATTTAAAAAAGAAAAATAAAGTAGGCCCAAACCCCAGGGGAGAGTAGATCTAGCCTCCCCAGTCATGTGGCCACACAGACCATGCCAGCAAAAGGAAGAGGTAGACCAGATTTGGGAAGCAACCAACAATGCTTATAAATTTTATAAATTTACACTTTTATCAGTCAAGCTGCTATGAGTCTCAGTAGCTTGACTTAAGCCCCTCAATCTTGTCTCTCTCATCAACAACTGTTAAAATAACAAGGTTCTCAACTGGCCAAGCTGAGGAGCAGGCCTTGAGCCTCCTCCACACTTTCCCAGCAAATCAGGCCTGAAATACCCAAAAGAGTTTGATTACAAGAGTTACAAGAAAACGAAGTCTGCAGACCAATATCCCTCAGGAGAGTAAATGCAGAAGCCCTTAACACATATCATCAAATCAATGCCAGTAATGTGTAAAAGAATACGGCTGTATATCACATTGGGTGTTTATCCCTGGAAAGCAAGTTTGTTTTCCATGCAAAAATCATATAGCATAATTCACTATATTAGCAGACTAATTAGAGGAACAAAAAGAATACGTTTGTATATAGAGGAAAAGGCATTTGAAAACATTCGACACCCATTCATGATAAAAACTCTCAGCAACTTTAAGATTATAACTGAACAACATCCTTGTTCCGATCAGACCTTACTCTGCAGAAAGCGCCCAGCTACCATGGATACTTACTAGTGAAAGTGAATGCTTTCCATCAAAGATTAGGAACAAGGCAAAAATCACCATTGCTATAACTTTTATTGGATATGTACTGGAGATCTTAGCCAGTAAAATAAGGCCAGAAAAAAGAAATAAAAATAATGGCAAGAGGTAGTTTTTATTCCCATATCGCATGAGTGTATATACATAGAAAATTGTAATTTATGGAGAAGCTTCTAGAACTAGGTGCCCTTAGCTAGATACAAGTTCAAATTAAAAAACTCAATTTTATGTCTATATTCTAGCAATTAATCATTGGAAAAACAAATATTAAAAAATGTATCTTGAAAGCATGAATAAGTAGTGAGATAAGTTTAAGAAAAATGTCCAAGACTTAGACACTGAAAAGCACCAGACATATATGATGGAAGCTGTGGAAATAAGCGGGAGAGATTCATTATGTTCATCAATCTGAAATTTTAACACTGCTAAGATGTAAATTCAATCCATATTTATCTAGAGATTCGGTGTAATCCAAGCCACATGCCAATAGATTTTCTAATAGAAATTTACACACTGGTGCCAAAATTTCTATGGCAGTGCAAAGGATCTCAACTAGGCAAAACATTCGTTTTTTATAGTTATTTTTTAATTTTTTATTGTTATGTTAATCACCATACATTATGTCATTAGTTTTTGATGTAGGGTTCCATGATTCATTGTTTGTGCATAACACCCAGTGCTCCACGCAGAACGTGCCCTCTTTAATACCCATCACCAGGGTGACCCATCCCCCAACCTCCTCCCCTCTAGAACCCTCAGTTTGTTTTTCAGAGTCCATCGTGTCTCATAGTTCGACTCCCCCTCTGACTTACTCCCCTTCATTCTTCCCCTCCTGCTATCTTCTTCTTTTTCTTTTTTCTTAACATATGTTGCATTATTTGTTTCAGAAGTACAGATCTGTGATTCAACAGTCTTGCACAATTCACAGCGCTCACCATAGCACATACCCTCCCCAATGTCTATCACCCAGCCACCCCATCCCTCCCACCCCCCCACCACTCCAGCAACCCTCAGTTTGTTTCCTGAGATTAAGAATTCCTCATATCAGTGAGGTCATATGATACATGTCTTTCTCTGATTGACTGATTTCACTCAGCATAACACGCTCCAGTTCCATCCACGTTGTTGCAAATGGCAAGATCTCATTCCTTTTGATGGCTGCATAATATTCCATTGTGTATATATACCACCTCTTCTTTATCCCTTCATCTGTCGATGGACATCTTGGCTCTTTCCACAGTTTGCCTATTGTGGACATTGCTGCTATAAACATTGGGGTGCACGTACCCCTTCGGATCCCTACATTTCTATCTTTGGGGTAAATACCCAGTAGTGCAATTGCTGGATCGTATGGTAGCTCTATTTTCAACTGTTTGAGGCACCTCCATACTGTTTTCCAGAGCGGCTGCACCAGCTTGCATTCCCACCAACAGTGTAGCAGGGTTCGCCTTTCTCCGCATCCCCGCCAACATCTGTCGTTTCCTGACTTGTTCATTTTAGCCATTCTGACTGGTGTGAGGTGGTATCTCATTGAGGTTTTGATTTGGATTTCCCTGATGCCAAGTGATGTGGAGCACTTTTTCACGTGTCTGTTGGCCATTTGGATGTCTTCTTTGGAAAAATGTCTGTTCATGTCTTCTGACCATTTCTTGATGGGATTATTTGTTCTTTGGGTGTTGAGTTTGATAAGTTCTTTATAGATTTTGGATACTAGCCCTTTATCTGATATGTCATTTGCAAATATCTTCTCCCATTCTGTCGGTTGTCTTTTGGTTTTGTGGACTGTTTCTTTTGCTGTGCAAAAGCTTTTTATCTTGATGAAATCCCAATAGTTCATTTTTGCCCTGGCTTCCCTTGCCTTTGGCGATGTTTCTAGGAAGAAGTTGCTGCGGCTGAGGTCGAAGAGGTTGCTGCCTGTGTTCTCCTTTAGGATTTTGATGGACTCCTGTCTCACGTTTAGGTCTTTCAACCATTTGGAGTCTATTTTTGTGTGTGGTGTAAGGAAATGGTCCAGTTTCATTCTTCTGCATGTGGCTGTCCAATTTTCCCAACACCATTTGTTGAAGAGACTTTTTTTCCATTGGACATTCTTTCCTGCTTTGTCAAAGATGAGTTGACCATAGAGTTGAGGGTCCATTTCTGGGCTCTCTATTCTGTTCCATTGATCGATGTGTCTGTTTTTGTGCCCATACCATACTGTCTTGATGATGACAGCTTTGTAATAGAGCTGGAAGTCTGGAATTGTGATGCCGCCGGCTTTGCTTTTCTTTTTCAAGATTCCTCTGGCTATTCGGGGTCTCTTCTGGTTCCATACAAATTTTAGGATTCTTTGTTCCATTTCTTTGAAAAAAGTGGATGGTATTTTGATGGGGATTGCACTGAATGTGTAGATTGCTCTAGGTAGCGTTGACATCTTCACAATGTTTGTTCTTCCAATCCATGAGCATGGAATGTTTTTCCATTTCTTTGTGTCTTCTTCAATTTCTTTCATGAGTATTTTATAGTTTTCTGAGTACAGATCCTTTGCCTCTTTGGTTAAATTTATTCCTAGGTATCTTATGGTTTTGGGTGCAATTGTAAATGGGATCGACTCCTTGATTTGTCTCTCTTCTGTCTTGTTGGTGATGTCTAGGAATGCCACTGATTTCTGTGCATTGATTTTATATCCTGCCACTTTACTGAATTCCTGTATGAGTTCTAGCAGTTTTGGGGTGGAGTCTTTTGGGTTTTCCACATACAGTGTCATATCATCTGCAAAGAGTGAGAGTTTGAGTTCCTCTTTGCCGATTTGGATGCCTTTGATTTCCTTTTGTTGTCTGATTGCTGTGGCTAGGACTTCTAATACTATGTTGAATAGCAGTGGTGAGAGTGGACATCCCTGCCGCCTTCCCGACCTTAGGGGAAAATCTCTCCGCTTTTCCCCATTGAGAATGATATTCGCTGTAGGTTTTTCATAGATGGCTTTTATGATATTGAGGTATGTACCCTCTATCCCTATACTCTGAAGAGTTTTGATCAAGAAAGGATGCTGTACTTTGTCAAAGGCTTTTTCTGCATCTCTTGAGAGGATCATATGATTCTTGTTCTTTCTTTTGTTAATGTATTGTATCACGTTGATTGATTTGCGGATGTTGAACCAACCTTGCAGCCCAGGGATAAATCCCACTTGGTCGTGGTGAATAATCCTTTTAATGTACTGTTGGATCCTATTGGCTAGTATTTTGGTGAGAATTTTTGCATCCATGTTCATCAAGGATATTGGTCTGTGATTCTCCTTTTTGATGGGGTCTTTGTCTGGTTTGGGGATCAAGGTAATGGTGGCCTCATAAAATGAGTTTGGAAGTTTTCCTTCCATTTCTATTTTTTGGAACAGTTTCAGGAGAATAGGTATTAATTCTTCTTTAAATGTCTGATAGAATTCCCCTGGGAAGTCATCTGGCCCTGGGCTTTTGTTTGTTGGGAGATTTGTGATGACTGCTTCAATTTCCTTCGTGGTTATAGGTCCGTTCAGGTTTTCTATTTCTTCCTGGTTCAATTTTGGTAGTTGATACATCTCTAGGAATGCACCCATTTCTTCCAGGTTATCTAATTTGCTGGCATAGAGTTGCTCATAATATGTTCTTATAATTGTTTGTATTTCTTTGGTGTTGGTTGTGATCTCTCCTCTTTCATTCATGATTTTGTTGATTTGGGTCATTTCTCTTTTCTTTTTGATAAGTCTGGCCAGGGGTTTATCAATCTTGTTAATTCTTTCAAAGAACCAGCTCCTAGTTTCATTGATCTGTTCTACTGTTCTTTTGGTTTCTATTTCATTGATTTCTGCTCTGATCTTTATTATTTCTCTTCTCCTGCTGGGTTTAGGCTTTATTTGCTGTTCTTTTTCCAGCTCCTTCAGGTGTAGGGTTAGGTTGTGTATTTGAGACTTTCCTTGTTTCTTGAGAAAGCCTTGTATTGCTATATACTTTCCTCTCAGGACTGCCTTTGCTGTATCCCAAAGATTTTGAACAGTTGTGTTTTCATTTTCATTGGTTTCCATGAATTTTTTTAAATTCTTCTTTAATTTCCTGGTTGACCCATTCATTCTTTAGTAGGATGCTCTTTAGCCTCCATGTATTTGAGTTCTTTCCGACTTTCCTCTTGTGATTGAGTTCTAGTTTCAAAGCATTGCGGTCTGAAAATATGCACGGAATAATCCCAATCTTTTGGTACCGGTTGAGACCTGATTTGTGACCTAGGATGTGATCAATTCTGGAGAATGTTCCATGGGCACTAGAGAAGAATGTGTATTCCGTTGCTTTGGGACGGAATGTTCTGAATATGTCTGTGAAGTCCATTTGGTCCAGTGTGTCATTTAAAGTCTTTATTTCCTTGTTGATCTTTTGCTTAGATGATCTGTCCATTTCAGTCAGGGGGGTGTTAAAGTCCCCCACTATTATTGTCTTGTTGTCAATGTGTTTCTTCGCTTTTGTTATTAATTGCCTTATAAAATTGGCTGCTCCCATGTTCGGGGCATAGATATTTACAATTGTTAGATCTTCTTGTTGGATAGACCCTTTAAGTAGGATATAGTGTCCTTCTTCATCTCTTATTACAGTCTTTGTTTTTAAAATCTAATTTGTCTGATATAAGGATTGCCACCCCAGCTTTCTTTTGGTGTCCATTAGCATGGTCAATGGTTTTCCACCCCCTCACTTTCAATCTGGGGGTGTCTTTGGGTCTAATATGAGTCTCCTGCAGACAGCATATGGATGGGTCTTGTTTTTTAATCCAATCTGATAGCCTGTGTCTTTTGATTGGGGCGTTGAGCCCATTTACATTCAGGGTAACTATTGAAAGGTATGAATTTAGTGCCATTGTATTGCCTGTAAGGTGACTGTTACTCTATATTGTCTGTGTTCCTTTCTGATCTATGCTGCTTTTAGGCTCTCTTTTTGCTTAGAGGACCCCTTTCAATATTTCTTGGAGGGCTGGTTTCGTGTTTGCAAATTCCTTTAGTTTTTGTTTGTCCTGGAAGCTTTTTATCTCTCCTATTTTCAATGACAGCCTAGCTGGATATAGTATTCTTGGCTGCATATTTTTCTCGTTTAGTGCTCTGAAGATCTCATGCCAGTCCTTTCTGGCCTGCCAGGTCTCTTTGGGTAGGTCTGTTGCCAATCTCATGTTTCTACCATTATAGGTTACATATCTCTTCTCCCGAGCAGCTTTCAGGATTTTCTCTTTGTCTCTGAGACTCGTAAGTTTTACTATGAGATGTCGGGGTGTTGACCTATTTTATTGATTTTGAGAGGGGTTCTCTGTGCCTCCTGGATTTTGATGCCTGTTTCCTTCCCCACATTAGGGAAGTTCTCTGCTATTATTTGCTCCAATATACCTTCTGCCCCTCTCTCTCTTTCTTCTTCTTCTGGGATCCCAATTATTCTAATGTTGTTTCGTCTTATCGTATCGCTTATCTCTCGAATTCTGCCCTCGTGATCCTGTAGTTGTTTCTCTCTTTTTCTCAGACTCTTTATTTTCCATCATTTGGTCTTCTGTATCGCTGATTCTCCCTTCTGCCTCATTTATCCTAGCAGTTACTGTCCCCATTTTTTATTGCACCTCATTAATAGCCTGTTTGATTTCGACTTGGTTAGATTTTAGTTCTTTTATTTCTCCAGAAAGGGCTTCTCTAATAACTTCCACGCTTTTTTCAAGCCCAGCTAGTATCCTTAAAGTCATGATTCTGAACTCTAGGTCCGACATCGTACTAATGTCCGTATTGAGGAGGTCCCTGGCTGACGGTACTACCTCTTGTTCTTTTTGCTGAGGTGATCTTATTCGTCTTGTCATTTTGTCCAGAGGAGAATAGATGAATGAGAGAACAGAATGCTAACAGGTTAACAACGTCTCCAGCAAATATACTCTATACAAATCAGAAAAGACCTGAAACCAGAGGAAAAGAAAGGGAAAGAAAGAGAAAGAAAAAAAAAGAGAAAAAGATAAAAACAGAAACAGAACAATACAAAAAAAAACAAAACAGAATATGATCAAATATGATCAGCCTAGTGCATAGATCAGTGCCACACACTAGATTTTGGGCGTATTTTGGTCTGTTAGAAAAAAGTGCCTCCTAAAATTTTAAGGGAAGAAAGACTTATATATGTACAGGACAAGGGTTGATACAATGAAGGGATGGAAGATGACTGTAAAGATGAAAATTATAAAAGATTTTATAAAAGGAATTGATAAGAAGTTGTTTGAAAAAGAAAGAAGAAGATTTAAAAAAGAAAAGAAAGAAAAAGGGAGAGAATGTGATCAGGCAGGAGACTAGAAAAAGCCATACACTAGTGATTCAGGGTATATTTTGATCTGTTAGAAGAAACTGTATCTCAAAATTTTAAAGAGAGAAGAACTTATATATATATGTCAAAAATAAGGGTAACTACTATGAAGGGATAAAATATGACTCTAAAAACGAAAAATAAAAAATGTTTTTTTAAAAAAAGGATTGATAAGATTTTGGTTGAAAAGGGGAAAAAGAAAAATTAAAAAAAAAACAGTTAAAAAAATTAACTTTGAAAAACTAATGAATCATGGTAAAAAAAGTCATGAATTCTATGTGCAGTATTCCCCTAGCGCTGGAGTTCTCCTGTTCTCCTTGATCGGTAAACTTGGTCTTGGCCTGCTGGCTGTTCATGCTGATCTTCTGGGGCAGGGGCCTGTTGCCATGGTTCCCAAATGTCTTTGCCGGAGCTGGAATTGCCCCGCCCTTGTCGGTCCGGGCTAAGCAAGGTGCTCGGGTTTGCTCTCAGGAGCTTTTGTTCCCTGCAAGCTCTCGGTACAGCTTTGGAGACCAGGGTGAAAATGGTGGCCTCCCAATCTCCACCTGGAGAAGCTGAGAACTCGGGGCCCCGCTCCTCAGTGCGCCCCCAGAGAAAAGCAGTCACTCCCATGTCCCCGGTCTCCGGCCGCACTCCGTGCTCACCCGGCCTGTGACCGAGCGTTTCTATGTCTGTGACCGAGCGTTTCAGACATAGAAATGCTCGACCCAACCCCGCGCGGAGTCCCCAAACCCAGCAGATCCCTGCGGTGCGCTCCCACGCCGCTCCTCCCGGGGGAGGAAGGGGAGTCTCCCCGGCTCTGCCGCTTGTTGGGTCCCTGCTGGAGGAGCAGTGGCCCGACTGGGCCGCGGATCACAGTTTATGGCCACCCCGAGCTGAGAGCCCGCGCCTCGGCTCCGTCTCTGCAGCCGGCTTCCCCGCTCCGATACCTGGGAGCTCTGCCGCACTCAGGCACCCCCGGTTTTTCTGTGACCCCGAGGGTCCTGAGACCACACTGTCCCGGGAGGATTCCAACCCCCGCTTAGCCACTGGAGCGACGTCCCTCCGCGGAGCCGACTTCTAAAAGTTCCGATTTTGTGCTCCGCGGCTCTAGCACTTGCCAGAAGCGGCCGACGCAGGCCCCCCCCCCGCCCCGCCATCTATCCTCCCGAATATCGCCTCGGATTCACTTCTCCGCACGTCCTACCTTCCAGTAAGTGGTCGCTTCTCTGTTCAGAGAGTTGTTGCTACTCTCTTCTTCGGTCTCCTGTTGAGTTCGTAGGTGTCAGAATGGTTTGATCCCTATTCAGCTGAATTCCTGAGACCAGACGAAATCCAGGTCTCCTACTCCTCCGCCATCTTGCTCCGCCCCTCCTAGGCAAAACATTCTTAAAATGAAGAACACAATTGGAGGATTCATACGGCTTGATATCAAGTCCCAGAAAGCAAAAATAATCAAGATTATTGTGCAATATTGGCATCAAGATAGACTTTTAGATCAATGGAGAACAAAACCATCAATTTACAAATAAACTCAAAACATATTTCACGGGGAAAGGATTGTCATTCCAAATGGTCCCCCGAGAACTGAATAATCATGGGGAAAAAGTGAATTTTGACACTGTAGAGAAAAATAAACTCAAAATGGATTGTGGCCCTAAGTGCAAAAGTAAATGCTATAAAATTTCTAGGGAAAATAATAGGAGAAAATCTTTGTTACCTTGGAGTAGGCAAAGGTTTCTTAGATAAAATATGAAAAACACGTAAATTGTTATTAAAACATTGATAAATTGAATTTCATAAAGATAAAATTTTGTTCTTTGAATGCTACCACTAGAAACAATAATAAGGCAATCCTGAGAATGCAAATAAATATTCTCAACTACATGTCTGACAAAGATTGTGATCCAGGAAATTAAAGATTTCATGTAACTGAATAATCAATCAACCCAATTTAAAAAATGGTCTCCACAGACACTTCACAGAAGAAAATCCACAAATCCCAATAAGAATACGAAAAAATGCTTTGCATCATTTTCTTTGTCAAGGAAATGCAAACTAAAACCCTAAGGAGATACCACCACATACCTACTGCAGGAGCTAAAATTAAAAAGACTGACAATTTCAAGTGTTGATGGAAATATAAAATGGTACAACCACTATGAAAAACAGTTTGGCAGCTTCTCATAATTAAACATACATCTACCATCTGATGGAGGCTTTTCCCTGTTGGCTATTTACTCCAGTTAAATATATATATATGTGTCCCACACAAAAGTGTACACATAAATGTCCATCACAACCTTATTTATAATTGACCCAAATTGGAAATCCGTCAGTTGATGAATTTGTTAATAAAATCTGGTTGATCCATTCAATGAATATTATTCAGAAATGAAAGAATAAACGTTGATACATGCAACAACATGGATTAACTGCAAAAACATTACACAAAACAAGCCAGACACTTCCGAACACATATTGTATGATTCCATTATATGAAATTCTAGAAAAAACCCACTTAATCTACATTGACAAAAAACAGATTAGTGGTTGTACCTGAGACTTCGAGTTGAGGTTGGGGAGAGGTTGGTAGAACCACCAAATATTCTATTGATGTGGTGTTTACATAGAAATATACATTTGTCAAAAATCATCAAGCTGTATATGTGGGTACATTTTATTGTATGTAACTAAAATTATTAAATGTACCTCAATAAAGTTGGCTTACAAAGTAAAATAAAGAGATAGTGTGGTATAGTGTTTAACAGCATTACTTGCTAATGAATAAACACTCTACCATCATTTGTTACATTAACAAAGACTCTTTAAAATCGCCACACTAAATTCTGGGCTAGACCCTGCATTAAATTGGGAATAGATCCATGTCAAAACAAACTGTATCTTAAGACTTTCAAAAGCCAAGTCCTTTATTTTAAGACATCCATTTTTCTTTGCTTATTTTCCAAAGTAGATTGCCAACTGCTGTTATTAATAGATATTCAGTTGATAGTTAAACCAAAAGGATGTCTGCAGTGCATTGATGCCTGACCAGGCAACTCTCTGAGATTCTGCCTCAGGGCCCACTCACTCACGCAGGGCAGCTAGGGATACACAAACACAGTGCCATGTGTGAAGACGTGTCCCCTGTCCTCAAAGAGCTTACACATACAGCATCACTGATAAAAGTATAGGAGTTTATAGTAATAGGTGGTTTTTCTCAGTTTAGAGGAAAAAGGATCCACATCAAAGGTTAGGAAAAGAAAAAAAAAACAATAGAAATGGAAGGATGTATCTTTGGGTTTTGGAGAATGGGTTTAAAGAAGTGTGGCTGGTGGAGTCAGAGACAGCAATTATTTCAGCGGGTGAAGCCCATGACGTCCAGCAAGAATAATGGGTATGATTCGTGGACCCCTTTGGCTGAAGCAAGGGGCTAGGTCTGGGAGCAAACCTGAGCTGAAGTGAGGTTCATGTGTGGCAGATCTGGAATTTGCCTTTGTGGTGGACAGGACAGAGACGTGGGGGCTTCTAAAACAGATGGACATGGTTCGGGTAATATTTACGAAGAATGATGTATAAAGCATGGAGGCAGCCTCAGTGAAAGAAAGTCTACGAAGAACTTGTCATCTTGTCAATCTCTCATTCCAGAGCCTAAGCTCTGATAGCGTCCGGTAAAATTTATTTGAAAGGCATCCTCTGAAATTTGGCCTTTAATAATGCACTTGATTTCATATTGTCTCCAATGAATTATTTCTACTGTAGCCGGGTAGTTGTCCCCAGTGCTCTCTGTGCACAACGTGCTGCATGACGCCTCATGGGCTCTTGCTCTGTTCTGTAAGATAAGGTCTTCCCTGCTCTGCATTCACTAACACCCTACCCTCCTGCCAAGTTCCTCCTGTAGCATGAAGCCTTCCAGAATGACACAGCCACACGGAGCTGCCCCATCACCATCGCCACCTCTCTCAGAGTTCATAGTTCATTTATCAACAACAGCAAAACCCAGCGAGTTGTCCTTTGTAAGGAATACAGATACAAGAATATGGGGTTAAAGTGAAGAGTGAGATGCCCTCCAGCTGCTGCTGGTTAGTTTCAGACTTCGGATAAATCATGGATGGCTCTCGATCTTGATTTTCTTATCCCTAAAATGTAGTAGGACCAGGAATCTTCAAGCTTCCTGCCATTCTGGGTGTGGGATTAGACATTTTATTACAATTTTTGGAGTTTGGAAGCCCTAACCTGTATTCACAGGAACAAAATCCATCTTTATTTTAATTTCCCCTCTTAAGCAGTGCCATCCCCAAGTGATACGCAACTTCACCCCCTTTGAATAATGTAAGTTTCACGAAGTCTTCCACGTGTATTTTCTCATTGGATACACGTCAGGAACCCTATAAGGATGGGTATCATTGTTACTACTTTATAGCTGGGGAAGCAGAAGTTCAATCCAATAACAAGGAGAGAGGAGGGTGACAGCTTTTCACAAAGACATTTATATATCTTCACTCTCCACCCTTCACTGACTCCCTCTGCCACTCAACTGGTTCGAGAAAATATACATATTTCATATCTGAGATTAATTTCTCACTAATGACAGTTCTGTAATATAACGAAAAGCTTATGCACATGTACCCCATTTAGACCTTCCTTAAGACTTTAATACTTCCTTTCTTGTATCAAAAGGGTTTTTCTTTTTTTTTTTTAGACGAATCAGGCAAAGAGATGTGAGCCTGAGTCATTTTGTTATGATATGTTGGGGCTCTGTGGTTTATTTTAAGATCAGTTGCTATTTAGCAATTCATAGTCCTAGTTTTATTTTGGAAATGACTTTCAGTTTCCATTGCATATGAATATTTAAGACAAGATGATTATTATTTGAGACCAAAGTTTACTCTTTGGAACTCAGCAGAACATTTTCTGAGATTCAAGTAGAATGTGGCTCTGGGACCTATTAGTACGGATGGATTCTGCCAAGCATCCACCACCTACCCTCGGACAAGTACACGATTATTTGCACACACACAAAGAAGGAACAGAAAGGAAAGCTATACACGCAGGTACCCACAAACACACATGTCTAGAAATGGAAGGAAATATGCCCGCAAGTTCTATTTACGAAAATTGCTGCTCCTTGAGATGAAATTTCAGAAGTCATTAGTTCATTCGAGAGGGAGAAAGCAAAAGAAGCCTAAAGATACTGAATACGTTGTTTGGCCAAGGTTAACCCACAGTATCTTATGTCTATAAAGCAATTTTCCTTTCAAGGACACACCAGACTATCCATTTCCTGCTCAATGTGCATAACGAAATAGATACAGATGTTGGATTGCTGAGTTGGAAATGGAAATTTTCTTCTTATTCCAAGGGGTACCAGAGCCCCGAGTCCACAGTCATTTCTGCTTCTGCCCTCCCCCGCCCTGGACCCCCACACGGGCTTGGGTTGTGCATGAAAAGGGAGATTCTGTGACTAATATCAATGAGACAAAGAAATGAAAGCTCTCTAATCCCTGGGCCTGGTGCCAGTCGTCCCCACTATACAGGGCCATTGGCCAGAAATCCCACTGTATGCTGGGCCCAAAGCCAACCAGGATTGGATACAATGAATTTCACAGCCACCTTTTCAGAGCTGACAGCAAATGTCGGGGCACCAACAGCCTTTGATAAGAGCTCCAACTTTCTCTCTAACATTTCTACCCAATAATAATAAAGCTTTTTTTATTTATAAAGTGGTACTCTCTTGAAGATTGCTTAGTGCTTTTAGAGACACTGACTCATTCATCTTAATGCTTATAGTGAGAAGGGGTGGGGCTGGTGGCCAAGACTGGGAAATCAATATTCTCTTCCTGTTTTGAGAGAGAGCAAGAGAGAGAGAGAGAGAGAGACATTACTTTATGCAACAGTTGATGCTATTATTGAAATTTCTAGACAAAGTCTCACATGAATATTCTTCCTTAAATTAAATGTGTTGCTGTGTGATTCTTAATGAGTTGTTTACTTAGAATACCTTCTCTCCTCTTAAGACTGGGGGCTTTTGAAAGGCCAAACACATACACAAACCAGTTAATGCTGGCGCCCTTCATGGAACTTTCTGGCTGTTTCAGATTTAAATATTGATTTCTTTCTCTCACTCTCCCTGTCTCTTCACAATGGCAGCAGCTGTCAGGAAGTTGGGAACTTCGTGCCAAGAAAGTACCCAGGAGAATATGAACGCCATTAAAATATTTTTTACCTTTTACCGTATTGTTGTTTTCCAAAGCTCTTGAGTAGCTCGCCAGATATCGGGTAACCAAGAAGGGCTGTGCTTCCACTGGGGAAACATTGGATCTGATTTCCATTAGGGATTATGAATTATTTAGTGGGACTCGAGTGCCCCAATCAGCTGCTTTCTGAGTAGTTGCCTCACGGCATTCATTCACATCCAGTGTGTGTTGAGGTCTTCTCTTGAAACCAGAGCATTCACAACTGGTCACTGCTTCATTTTCATTTTCTATAGTGTAGGAAAAAAACCCTTACTTTCTAAGAATTAGGTTGAACACAATACATATCTTGTATGCAAAGGGAGGCCTAGATTATTGAAAATTTGAATAATTGCGACTACCTCACTTAATCACCACCTCCTTCTCATTTCCAAATCCTGTCATAATGTATTCTGGCGTGTAATTTCCAGATTTTGCATTCTTTCAAACTGTAAACGGATAGTAATTGCTGTAAGAAGTTAAATTCCTAGCCCTCGCGTTACCTTGCTGACTCATCCTGTTGTGTTTAATGGGTTGACATTTCTGATTGACACCAGTAGAAATTCTGGTGGAAATCCAGACAAGAAAATAAAAGGTTGGGTTGAAGGGAGAAGCCAATGTATAGGTACTCATATAGATAGATATCCCTTTCTATTTCTTGTTTGTTAGAGAGAAATCAAAACTGAGACACAGCAACTGACTACTTATTATATATAGATTTGCCATTTTTAAAATACATAGCATGCTTAGAAAGAGACTATAGCAAACATGTCTGATGAGATGAGCTTGGGTCAGGTCTACGGATAACCTTGCCAACATTCATATGGAAGTTAGAGTTTATTGTATTGTTTTAGGCATTCCTTGGTATGTTGTGAGCTAAGAAGCACCATGTATTGGATTTCCATTTTAAAGGTCTGGTTCTGGCTGCCTGGACAAGGGGGAGTAAAGATGCCGTGGGGATATGGGTAAGGATAATGCAACTGGGAAATCATGGTGGTTGAATAAGTAAGCCAGCAATGATGATGGAGGGACAGCAGATTAGAAAGAAAATAATGGACAAGAATCAGTAGATGACTGGCTCTGGATGGCAAAAGGAAAAAAATGATCAGAAATAACCCCTAGGGGTCACAGAGGGACCAGGGGCGCCTGAGTGTGGCAGAGCTCCCAGGTATCGGAGCGGGGAAGCCAGCTGCAGAGACGGAGCCGAGGCGCGGGCTCTCAGCTCCGGGTGGCCAAAAACTGTGATCTGCGGCCCAGTCGGGCCACTGCTCCTCCAGCAGGGACCCAACAAGCGGCAGAGCCGGGGAGACTCCCCTTCCTCCCCCGGGAGGAGCGGCGCGGGAGCGCACCGCAGGGATCTGCTGGGTTTGGAGACTCCACACGGGGTCGGGTGCCAGAGACAGACACGCTCGGTCACAGGCCGGGTGAGCACGGAGTGCGGCCGGAGACCGGGGACACGGGAGTGACTGCTTTTCTCTGGGGGCGCACTGAGGAGCGGGACCCCGAGTTCTTGGCTCCTCCTGGCGGTGAATGGGAGGCCACCATTTTCACCCTGGTCCTCCAAAGCTGTACGAGAGCTTGCAGGGAACAAAAGCTCCCGAGAGCAAACCCGAGCATCTTGCTTAGCCCGGACTCACAAGGGCGGGGCAATTCCGCCTCCGGCAAAGACTTTTGGGAACCACGGCAACAGGCTGCTCCCAGAGATCAGCACGAACAGCCAGCAGGCCAAGACCAAGTTTACCGATCAAGGAGAACGGGAGAACTCCAGCGCTAGGGGAATACTGCACATAGAATTCATGGCTTTTTTTTTACCATAAATCATTAGTTTTTCAAAGTTAATTTTTTAACTGTTTTTTTTGAAATTTTTTTCCCTTTTTCAACCAACATCTTATCAATCCCTTTTTTAAACAAACATTTTTTATTTTTCATTTTTAGAGTCATATTTTTATCCCTTCATAGTAGTTACCTTTATTTTTGGCATATATATATAAGTTCTTCTCTCTTTAAAATTTTGAGATACAGTTTCTTCTAACAGATCAAAATATACCCTGAATCACTAGTGTATGGCTTTTTCTAGTCTCCTGCCTGATCACATTCTCTCCCTTTTTCTTTCTTTTCTTTTTTAAATCTTCTTTCTTTTTTCAAACAACTTCTTATCAATTCCTTTTATAAAATCTTTTATAATTTTCATCTTTACAGTCATCTTCCATCCCTTCATTGTATCAACCCTTGTCCTGTACATATATAAGTCTTTCTTCCCTTAAAATTTTAGGAGGCACTTTTTTCTAACAGACCAAAATACGCCCAAAATCTAGTATGTGGCACTTATCTATGCACTAGGCTGATCATATTTGATCATATTCTGTTTTGTTTTTTTTTTGTATTGTTCTGTTTCTGTTTTTATCTTTTTCTTTTTTTTTCTTTCTCTTTCTTTCCCTTTCTTTTCCCCTGGTTTCAGGTCTTTTCTGATTTGTATAGAGTATATTTGCTGGAGACGTTGTTAACCTGTTAGCATTCTGTTCTCTCGTTCATCTATTCTCCTCTGGACAAAATGACAAGACGAAAAAAATCACCTCAGCAAAAAGAACAAGAGGTAGTACCGTCAGCCAGGGACCTACTCAATACGGACATTAGTACGATGTCGGACCTAGAGTTCAGAATCATGACTTTAAGGATACTAGCTGGGCTTGAAAAAAGCGTGGAAGTTATTAGAGAAGCCCTTTCTGGAGAAATAAAAGAACTAAAATCTAACCAAGTCGAAATCAAACAGGCTATTAATGAGGGGCAATCAAAAATGGGGACACTAACTGCTAGGATAAATGAGGCAGAAGAGAGACTCAGCGATACAGAAGACCAAATGATGGAAAATAAAGAGTCTGAGAAAAAGAGAGAAACAACCACAGGATCACGAGGGCAGAATTTGAGAGATAAGCGGTACGATAAGAAGAAACAACATTAGAATAATTGGGATCCCAGAAGAAGAAGAAAGAGAGAGGGGGGCAGAAGGTATATTGGAGCAAATAATAGCAGAGAACTTCCCTAATGTGGGGAAGGAAACAGGCATCAAAATCCAGGAGGCACAGAGAACCCCTCTCAAAATCAATAAAATAGGTCAACACCCCGACATCTCATAGTAAAACTTACGAGTCTCAGAGACAAAGTGAAAATCCTGAAAGCAGCTCGGGAGAAGAGATATGTAACCTATAATGGTAGAAACATGAGATTGGCAACAGACCTATCCACAGAGACCTGGCAGGCCAGAAAGGACTGGCATGAGATCTTCAGAGGACTAAACGAGAAAAATATGCAGCCAAGAATACTATATCCAGCTAGGCTGTCATTGAAAATAGAAGGAGAGATAAAAAGCCTCCAGGACAGACAAAAACTAAAGGAATTTGCAAACACGAAACCAGCCCTCCAAGAAATATTGAAAGGGGTCCTCTAAGCAAAAAGAGAGCCTAAAAGCAGCATAGATCAGAAAGGAACACAGACAATATAGAGTAACAGTCACCTTACAGGCAATACAATGGCACTAAATTCATACCTTTCAATAGTTACCCTGAATGTAAATGGGCTCAATGCCCCAATCAAAAGACACAGGCTATCAGATTGGATTAAAAAACAAGACCCATCCATATGCTGTCTGCAGGAGACTCATATTAGACCCAAAGACACCCCCAGATTGAAAGTGAGGGGGTGGAAAACCATTGACCATGCTAATGGACACCAAAAGAAAGCTGGGGTGGCAATCCTTATATCAGACAAATTAGATTTTAAAAACAAAGACTGTAATAAGAGATGAAGAAGGACACTATATCCTACTTAAAGGGTCTATCCAACAAGAAGATCTAACAATTGTAAATATCTATGCCCCGAACATGGGAGCAGCCAATTTTATAAGGCAATTAATAACAAAAGCGAAGAAACACATTGACAACAAGACAATAATAGTGGGGGACTTTAACACCCCCCTGACTGAAATGGACAGATCATCTAAGCAAAAGATCAACAAGGAAATAAAGACTTTAAATGACACACTGGACCAAATGGACTTCACAGACATATTCGGAACATTCCATCCCAAAGCAACGGAATACACATTCTTCTCTAGTGCCCATGGGACATTCTCCAGAATTGATCACATCCTAGGTCACAAATCAGGTCTCAACCGGTACCAAAAGATTGGGATTATTCCGTGCATATTTTCAGACCGCAATGCTTTGAAACTAGAACTCAATCACAAGAGGAAAGTCGGAAAGAACTCAAATACATGGAGGCTAAAGAGCATCCTACTAAAGAATGAATGGGTCAACCAGAAAATTAAAGAAGAATTAAAAAAAATTCATGGAAACCAATGAAAATGAAAACACAACTGTTCAAAATCTTTGGGATACAGCAAAGGCAGTCCTGAGAGGAAAGTATATAGCAATACAAGGCTTTCTCAAGAAACAAGGAAAGTCTCAAATACACAACCTAACCCTACACCTGAAGGAGCTGGAGAAAGAACAGCAAATAAAGCCTAAACCCAGCAGGAGAAGAGAAATAATAAAGATCAGAGCAGAAATCAATGAAATAGAAACCAAAAGAACAGTAGAACAGATCAACGAAACTAGGAGCTGGTTCTTTGAAAGAATTAACAAGATTGATAAACCCCTGACCAGACTTATCAAAAAGAAAAGAGAAATGACCCAAATCAACAAAATCATGAATGAAAGAGGAGAGATCACAACCAACACCAAAGAAATACAAACAATTATAAGAACATATCATGAGCAACTCTATGCCAGCAAATTAGATAACCTGGAAGAAATGGGTGCATTCCTAGAGATGTATCAACTACCAAAATTGAACCAGGAAGAAATAGAAAACCTGAACGGACCTATAACCACGAAGGAAATTGAAGCAGTCATCACAAATCTCCCAACAAACAAAAGCCCAGGGCCAGATGACTTCCCAGGGGAATTCTATCAGACATTTAAAGAAGAATTAATACCTATTCTCCTGAAACTGTTCCAAAAAATAGAAATGGAAGGAAAACTTCCAAACTCATTTTATGAGGCCACCATTACCTTGATCCCCAAACCAAAGACCCCATCAAAAAGGAGAATCACAGACCAATATCCTTGATGAACATGGATGCAAAAATTCTCACCAAAATACTAGCCAATAGGATCCAACAGTACATTAAAAGGATTATTCACCATGACCAAGTGGGATTTATCCCTGGGCTGCAAGGTTGGTTCAACATCTGCAAATCAATCAACGTGATACAATACATTAACAAAAGAAAGAACAAGAATCATATGATCCTCTCAAGAGATGCAGAGAAAGTACAGCATCCTTTCTTGATCAAAACTCTTCAGAGTATAGGGATAGAGGGTACATACCTCAATATCATAAAAGCCATCTATGAAAAACCTACAGCGAATATCATTCTCAATGGGGAAAAGCGGAGAGCTTTTCCCCTAAGGTCGGGAAGGCGGCAGGGATGTCCACTCTCACCACTGCTATTCAACATAGTATTAGAAGTCCTAGCCACAGCAATCAGACAACAAAAGGAAATCAAAGGCATCCAAATCGGCAAAGAGGAAGTCAAACTCTCACTCTTTGCAGATGATATGACACTGTATGTGGAAAACCCAAAAGACTCCACCCCAAAACTGCTAGAACTCATACAGGAATTCAGTAAAGTGGCAGGATATAAAATCAATGCACAGAAATCAGTGGCATTCCTAGACATCACCAACAAGACAGAAGAGAGACAAATCAAGGAGTCGATCCCATTTACAATTGCACCCAAAACCATAAGATACCTAGGAATAAATTTAACCAAAGAGGCAAAGGATCTGTACTCAGAAAACTATAAAATACTCATGAAAGAAATTGAAGAAGACACAAAGAAATGGAAAAACGTTCCATGCTCATGGATTGGAAGAACAAACATTGTGAAGATGTCAACGCTACCTAGAGCAATCTACACATTCAGTGCAATCCCCATCAAAATACCATCCACTTTTTTCAAAGAAATGGAACAAAGAATCCTAAAATTTGTATGGAACCAGAAGAGACCCCGAATAGCCAGAGGAATCTTGAAAAAGAAAAGCAAAGCCGGCGGCATCACAATTCCGGACTTCCAGCTCTATTACAAAGCTGTCATCATCAAGACGGTATGGTACGGGCACAAAAACTGACACATCGATCAATGGAACAGAATAGAGAGCCCAGAAATGGACCCTCAACTCTATGGTCAACTCATCTTTGACAAAGCAGGAAAGAATGTCCAATGGAAAAAAAGTCTCTTCAACAAATGGTGTTGGGAAAATTGGACAGCCACATGCAGAAGAATGAAACTGGACCATTTCCTTACACCACACACAAAAATAGACTCCAAATGGTTGAAAGACCTAAACGTGAGACAGGAGTCCATCAAAATCCTAAAGGAGAACACAGGCAGCAACCTCTTCGACCTCAGCCGCAGCAACTTCTTCCTAGAAACATCGCCAAAGGCAAGGGAAGCCAGGGCAAAAATGAACTACTGGGATTTCATCAAGATAAAAAGCTTTTGCACAGTAAAAGAAACAGTCCACAAAACCAAAAGACAACCGACAGAATGGGAGAAGATATTTGCAAATGACATATCAGATAAAGGGCTAGTATCCAAAATCTATAAAGAACTTATCAAACTCAACACCCAAAGAACAAATAATCCAATCAAGAAATGGTCAGAAGACATGAACAGACATTTTTCCAAAGAAGACATCCAAATGGCCAACAGACACGTGAAAAAGTGCTCCACATCGCTCGGCATCAGGGAAATCCAAATCAAAACCTCAATGAGATACCACCTCACACCAGTCAGAATGGCTAAAATGAACAAGTCAGGAAACGACAGATGTTGGCGGGGATGCGGAGAAAGGGGAACCCTGCTACACTGTTGGTGGGAATGCAAGCTGGTGAAGCCACTCTGGAAAACAGTGTGGAGGTTCCTCAAACAGTTCAAAATAGAGCTACCATACGATCCAGCAATTGCACTACTGGGTATTTACCCCAAAGATACAAATGTAGGGATCCGAAGGGGTATGTGCACCCCAATGTTTATAGCAGCAATGTCCACAATAGCCAAACTGTGGAAAGAGCCAAGATGTCCATCAACAGATGAAGGGATAAAGAAGAGGTGGTATATATACACAATGGAATATTATGCAGCCATCAAAAGGAAGGAGATCTTGCCATTTGCAACGACGTGGATGGAACTGGAGCATGTTATGCTGAGTGAAATCAGTCAATCGGAGAAAGACATGTATCATATGACCTCACTGATATGAGGAATTCTTAATCTCAGGAAACAAACTGAGTGTTGCTGGAGTGGTGGGGGGGTGGGAGGGATGGGGTGGCTGGGTGATAGACATTGGGGAGGGTATGTGCTATGGTGAGCACTGTGAATTGTACAAGACTGATGAATCACAGATCTGTACTTCTGAAAGAAATAATGGAATATATGTTAAGAAAAAAAAAAGAAGAAGATAGCAGGAGGGGAAGAATGAAGGGGAGTAAGTCGGAGGGGGAGATGAACCATGAGAGACGATGGACTCTGAAAAACAAACTGAGGGTTTTAGAGGGGAGGGGGTGGGGGGATGGGTCAGCCTGGTGATGGGTATTAAAGAGGGCACGTTCTGCGTGGAGCACTGGGTGTTATGCACAAGCAATGAATCATGTAACACTGCATCAAAAACTAATGATGTAATGTATGGTGATTAACATAATAAAAAAATTAAAAAAATAAAAAGAAATAACCCCTAGAATTCAAGCTCTGTGGATCGTTATGACAATCTTTGAGACAGGGAACAGGATTGGGCAACTAGAAATAAGTCCACTCTCAGAAATGCTATGTTTGGAGGTTTATGTGAGATTCAAGAGGAGACTGCATGGTTTAAGCAGATTTAAAAGAAGTATATACCTATACCATGGCACAAATTGAGAGTTTTAAATTCACTTTTTATGTATTTTCAAAGCATGATCTAAGCCTCTGGACCACTCACTTTGATTAGTCCATTTAGAATGCCTCTCTAAATCAGTTCATGTAAGAAGCTCTCAACCCCGTAATAAAAATCTTCCCAAACTAGAGTTTGTCCTTTAAAAAGGGGTGTTTAATTTTCAATGCTTCCATTTCTGAAGTGAAAAGGAGAACCTTTGCTAATGACTAATTCTTTCATTTCACCCCTACTTGGAAGCAACCATATTTTGGAGGTTCTTTATATCGGAATGATTAGAGAAATAGGAAGTTGTGTCTTTGTTTAAATGAAAATCTGGTTATCTGCTACATAAGGGACAAATTTGGTAGCTTAACTAAGCCTTATTTTCCACCCCAATTCCCCCTCCCTGAGTGCCCTGCTCTTTTCCATTTAAACAATTATTCTCATGAACATTTAGTACATTTGTAACCAGATTTTTGCTATTGCCCAAGGCCTATAATTTCAATGTCTTAAATCCTACTTGCTTCCTACTTTGTTTTGTGTTGTATGTTTGTGAGTCTTCTTTCTCGTCATATTGTTGTTTTCTTTTGTTTTGGCTCTCTGTGTACACAAGTGAGAGGATCAGAGCCACCCTAACTTCTGCTCCATTCCCCTACCCCAGCTCATTGACATTTCTTGGGTATTGCTTTTATGTGTGTAAGGCTGGGTATCTCCGGTTCCTTTTACGTAGCCATCTTGCACCTTGTTCTCCAAACTTCCCTTATATGACACTAATTTTGGTCCCATCCTACTCAGATGAGTCAGGGAGAGGTTGGTAAGAAGAATGCGCTGGTTGACTTGTGCATAATATCTAAAGTCAGTCTACTGACTACTCAGGAGAAAACTTGGCACCAATGGGAATTTTATCAAAAAGGAAGAATGAGTATATTTAAGAAGTAGATACAGAATAAAGGTTTCCTGAAAAACTGGAAAAGTACAAGTTGATATCAAGGAGATGACTATAAAGTTGAACATTTATTTTGCAAATTCAGGAGTATGTAATAACAAGCCATAATCATCTTCATCTTCCAAGCGCTGAGGTAAGCAATTTACAAAGACCACGTGTAATTCTCACGACAACCCCACGAGGTAAATGACTCATTATTCTTATTTTTCAGATAAAATCACACAGCTTGAGGTGGTCAAGTCGGGGTCTGAGCCAGGTCTGACCTAGAATGTACTTGGACCTTCTTTGGTCATCATCTTCCCAGACTTTTCGTTATCTTTTTGCCGTATTACATAACATTTTGATCTGTGGGAAATAAATCATTATGGTTATTTACCTTTTGAAACTAAACTGTTAGAGAAAAATCATGATGGAATTCAGATGAGAAGATACATTCCTGTCCTAAAGTGTGGCCTCCATTTTTAGGAATAGTTAGGAATGCTTTCAGCTTCAGATAACAGAAAACCTGTCTAGCAATGTCTCACATAACAAGACTTCTGGAAACCTGTGGTCGTTGGCAATGGTTCAGTGTCTCCAAGATTTCAGAGCCCATTTGGTGTCTCTGCCACGCTCTTGTCCTGCATCTCGTGTCTCACAAGATGACTACCTCTCAGGAGTGGTGCTCAGCAGAGGGTCTCTCCTTGAGTATCTCCTTCATGTGGGGAAAAAAAATAAATCCAAGGCCCCCAGAAGACCCTTCCTTGCATACTATTAGCCATGACAGGGTCAGATGTGACCTTTCCTGGAAGAAAGATGAGTAAGTTGGAGATACGATTTTTTTTAGCCTCCATAATGGGAGGCAGGCAGCGGAGATGGAGTTTGCAGAAGGCAAACAGACATCTGCACCAACTCTTCCACGACACAGGCAGACTTTTTCCCCTCGGTATGACGAATAAACTGTAATCACATGATCTCTTCCCCCGAAGACCAAACACTGTTACCTGCACTTAACCTGGGTTTTTGTTGATTTGTTTTAGTTTGTTTTTCTAATGCTGGATTTCAGCTCCTTTATCTGTACTAAGTTTTAGCAACATTTTAATTTCCTGTTTTAATTACCACACGCTTAATAAAAAGCTGTTGTGTGGGAAAATAGTTCTTTTCCTCTTCATCTCCATCAGGTTACTTACTTCTGCCTGTGCAAACAGTCTGTAAGCAGTTCTGTTCTTTTCCTTAGACTTTTCATTTTCTATTTCAGTCTCTTTAGAGTTCTTTGTTGATCTCACCATATAAACTCAGAACTCCTTAGCAGGATCTGCTGAGAACTGGTTCATGTTTCAAGCACTTTTTCTGTCATAATGTTTAGAATAAGAAAACACTTAGAGCTTAAGATAGACTCCCAATAAGTGATACTAATGCCTCATTCAGCCAAATATTTTATCTCTAACAGTGGCACAAAAGATGTGTGTGTGGCCAAATGTTATTGAAGGAGGAAGTTATGCTAAAGAAGATTCTTTTTCCCAACCAGCCGATCATATATCTCTTGTTGATGAATTTTTAGACCCCAATTGTTCCAATTCATAGTTCTTTTCCACTTCCTGGGTGGGAAGACTTGAGGAACAACATGCGATGCCATCCTGTGGGTTGTGTCCTTCTAGAAGCCATAACAGGAAGCCCACTAGTCTTTCCATATGAACCACATTTCCAATATCAGATTTATCATTAATAAAAGCAATATTTTGGGCTCCCATTTGCTTTGTCCTGCTTTATTTGTATTTATTTATTTTTAATGTCTCAATTGGCTTGGAACTTAAACAGTAAGGTGGTGTGTTATTTAATGACTCCTTGAACCCCATCAATAAACAACTTATGATCATAATTCCTTTTCTTTCATACAATACCTATCTGAATTTATACAAGCTACTTAAATCTTAAACCTTGGTTTTTCTCATTTATAAAATGGGATTACTGGTAGGTACTTACTCCAGAAGGTTGTAATGGGGATTAATAATGAAAAAATGAGTGTAATATGTCCTCAGAGCAGATCATGGACTGTAAAAGACATTCAATAAATGGTCATCTCTTCCTGTCCTTTGTATCAGAAGCTGAATAATGCATATAATACAATTAATAAGTACAGGAGGGCCTCATTATCTGAGCATAATTAGAACCTGGAAAATACCTCTTTAGATAAGTGACCAACATTTCATAGTAAATGGGGATTGTTATATTGAAGAATAAAATGAAAATATTCATATTATTTAATAAATTTAGGTTATAATTAAAAATACACACTAATTATTAACCCAAAGAATACATCAAATGTTAATTTATTTTTTACATTTTGTTTCTGTTTTTCCAGCAAATTGTACCACAATATAATATGCCTCATTTCACATTTTAAATCTGAAGCATGATTTCATTTACAATAATTTGTAAAGCTTTCATCAATTTTCCAAGATTCCCCCTTATTCTTTGCAATTCAATTATTCTCACTTCCAGAAACTACACTGCCATTGTTCTATATCTTTTAAAATGTTTGTGATTTATTTTTATAATTTATTTTCCTTGTATTATGTTGTAGCGTTAAGATATCACAACATTCAAAAAATCAGTGAGAGACTGCCCAATAAGATGTTGGTTCAACAGTTGAGGGGAGATGCTAAGTAGAGATTAATTTTGTTAGTGATGTCTTCAAAAGCTAATGGTTCTATGCCACCGCAACTTTTGATCTGTGCATTTGCAACCACAGGAACCTGAATAGTGAAGTGTTGAATAACTAGGATATTACTGGTCAACTATCTTAAGTTTATTGTAAACTGGATAAAATATGTCATAAACAGTTGGGTTTTCTTAACCTCAAAGATGTATCTTAAGAACCTACAGTACAGAATAATTTTTAGTAGCTTTTCTAACCTCACGTTTTGTGATTCCCTTGACCCCATGGCCAGAGGCTTATCAGACCGGCATACCTGGGGTTTAGAAACTCACAAATGATTAGTGTGCACTATCTTCCCCAAGAACCTAAGGTAGCTCTTCATTAGGAGCCAAAAACTCCTCCAAATCATTGAGTGGCTTTTTATAAAAAGAAGGAAGAGAGGAATGTAGGAAGGGAAAGAGAGAAAGAGAGGAGTAAGGGGGAAGGAAGCAGGGAAGGAAGCAGGGAAGGAAGGAAGAAAGGAAGGAAGGAAGGAAGGAAGGAAGGAAGGAAGGAAAGAAAGAAAGATGAGAGGAAGAAAACAAATAAGTTCAAGTGCCTTGAAAGCATGGGACTGCAGCTCCTTAAATGTCCATCAAGATCTGAAGCAGAGTTCTCAAATCAGGGGTCATTGAGGCTGAAATACCATATTATGGAGTGACTGCAGACACAGCTGCTTCTTTATGAAGTGAGAAAGTGGCTGGAAGCTATTTTCCTACTGACAGTTTCTCAGTCCCCTTCACCTCACCTTTCGTCTCAAAGACTTGATTATCAGCATAAACTATGTCCTCTGATATGGATATAGCCATAGATCTGATAGCGTTAGATGAACATTAGCAGAAAAAGTACAGTAAAGCAAACAAATTAATTCACATTAATTTAGCATTAACTATGTTCCAGTGTTGTTAACAGTGGTCTGTGTCCATGAAAGTGTTGGAAACCACTGGAGTCAACATAATGCAGATACTGGGAGAATCATGAGGCTTGACTTCTATTCCTAGTTTAACTTTTGTGGACTCCAGTTTTGTTTTGTTTTGTTTTGTTTTGTTTTGTTTAATTTTCAAAGTGGAGAGTTTGAAAATACAAATAAATACCAGGTGAGGACTGTCCAGCTCCATAATTCTGATTCTATAGTGTGGTATGGGCCACTTCAACGCACAAATTCAATTATTGGTGGGCTAAAAAAATCATGTAACTATTCCCTCTCCTGTCTTCACTAACATAAGGGAATGGATCACAAATGCTCAAGCCAATTGGGCTGTGTCATTTCAGAAGCTGAGACTCTGATTCAGTTATCCATGGCTTTGTTTCAAACCACCCCAAACTTAGTGGCTTTAAAAATCAGCATTTATTTGCTCATGATTCTGCAGTTTGGACTGGACTCATCAGGGCAGCTCTACTCTGCCACACACTGGGACTAGCCCATCCGAGATATCCTCTTCAATCACAAATTGGATGGATGCCTCCACTGGGGTGGCTGAAACAGATCAGGGTTGGCTAGACATCTTTCTCTCTCTGCATGTCTCCCCATGTGGCTAAGTTGGGATTTGTCATAATGGTGCTGGGTCCCCAGAAAGAGTAGACCAGAGGGACAAGCCCCAGTGGGCAAGTGCCTATGAAACCACTACTTGCTTCACACCAGCTAAAAGGGACATTAGCAAAAGGGACAAACCCAAAGTTAATGTGGAAGGGGATTATACAGGGCATCAAGATCAGGAGGCGGGGTTCATTGGGGCCATAAAATAACAGTCGACCAGAGATACCAGTATGGGATCTCTGGTTCAATTTATACTAGTGAGGAGACTGGAACAGCTTCTGTCCAGGCACCCACAGCCTCTGTTTTATTACTTGAAAATAAAAATTACAATATAACTAATAAATTTCTGAAAGATTCATTTTTCTTGAGTGGAGCTAATAAATCAAGTGACTAGGACATTATTCTAGCACGAACCACATGGATGATATTTAGTATTTGTTGCCCATCCAACCTTTACTCCCCATTTCTTTTTAGACAAGATAAATAGAATGAAAACTATGAGTTGGGTTTGGGTTAGAGCAAGAAAATTCCTTTCCTTCAGTATCACCCTACTTGTGACAACCTAAATGGCTATTTCGCATTTGGTAGTTAAGCGTGTACTTTTTACCAGAGGCTACTGCTAACAGAGTTGAGAATCTCACCCCTGATTGCCTCTGTCAGAGGAATGAGTATATTGTTGGCAGACAGAGCAGCTATAATCTCTTCCTGCAATGAGCCAGCCACTCATTGAGCTGGCGCAAACTGCTGCTATTGATTTTTCTATACCGATAATTAAAAACAGCTTGTATGCCTGTATTTCATACCCATCATCAGTGACAATGAAAGGCCTTAATTCCTGCGACTATATCATGGTGTTCATTGCAAACCTTAGGTTTGGGCTGAAGAAGCATTTTCCTTTCTGTGGAGTACAAAAGAAACCAAAACCAAAACCAAAACAAAACAAAACACACACACACACACACACACACACACACACACACACACACACACACAAAACCAACCACAAAACCCCCAAAACCCAAATTCAGAGGAGTCAGACCAAATGTAATTCCAAAGCTGAGAATAAAAGTTACGAATAGAGGACATTTAAAGAGAGGCTCCAGGCAATGGGGCTAGACACAGAAACTGGAACTGAACCCTATGGGTAGTCTGGAGAACATACAGAATATCTCCACAACTTACGCATTGGCAGAGGTTTCAATGTTATGAAAGAACCTTCCGAAGTTTGGCTCTATACCATCTGAATCTGGAAATTTGGTGATTCTCAGAAGAATAAAGACAGTTTTAAAACAGGCAAATTAAAATCAGGAAACTATCCCACGACCTAACCAAATTGTTAACAGGGTTATGTGTGCATGCATATTAGAAGCGACAGCACAGCGGTTTCTTCTTAAACAAACCAGCAATGCCCACAGACTGACATCATATGGAACTCGACTTAGGACAAGCCTATGAATGTTCTTTTCCGTTCTCAGTTCAAGCTTTTGGGTCTATTTATTCCACACTTCTCCCAATTTAAGTTTTCAGAATTGTACCTTATTTATCACCATCAAAGTCTGTATATCTTTAATTTTTAGGGCACCTTTACAAGCCAGAGGGAGTAAAAAGGATTGAGGCAAACTTTAGATTAGGAACTTCCATGTCAGAGTAAACACGATTAAGTATACTAAGTCATCTAAGTTCTGTACAGGCCCTCTCCTTTCACCCATCCCCCACCCCACAGTGCAGGGAAAGTACAAGAAATGTGATAAGCATGTCATCAGTGTTATTCTCCCCAGCATATTTTCATAGGTACAATTGATTGAGCACTTACTATGTGCTAGGCGTTCTAAGTATTTTTCCAGCCAATGTCTCATTTCACGTCCACAAAAATCTATTTGGTTGGTGGTACTGTTTTCTACAATTCCGATGAGGATGCTGAAGCTGAGAAAGAGTGTTACATGACAAAGCTCACCCTGTCTGTAATTAGCAACATAGGTGTCAAACCCAGGGCTGTCCCCAAGGATTCAGACAATGTTAAGCAGAAAAGAAACCCCATGACCTAACTGGATTGGTCAGTGAAGGAGAAACATCCTTGTTATCATTACCATGGCTGCCATGTAGTTATAACACCTAATAGTTACAAGCATTTGTGCTCCATGTAAGTTCTGGTCCTTTCCATCTGTATAAAACCGAGCTAATTATCTTTACACCTCTAACGTGATAGAATGTAGAGTCAGGGAGCTAGCCACCTGTGACTCACTGTACTCATCCCTGAAAATAAACACACATAAAAATTCTCAAGGGCTGGAGCCATAGATATCTTATTAAAAAGGCATTTGTTTTAGATTTTTAAAATGCTGACCAGTTATGAATGCTATGGCAAATAGTGCTCAAACAATATATTTGGGGGATAATTTTAGGAATGTTTTCTGAAGGGAGGACCTTGAATGGAGATCATTTTGAAGCTTTTTCCATCTTTATAATGACCTTCCATTAAAAGATCCTCTTCAGGGAGACCTGAGTGGCTCAGTCGGTAAGAGCCCAACTCTTGGTTTCAGCTCAGGTCATGATCTCAGGGTCGTGGGACGGAACTCAGCATCTGGCTCTGTGCTCAACCTGGAGTCGGCTTGAGAGTCTCTCCCTCTCCCAGGTCCCCTCTCCCCCCACTCTCTTTCTTTTTTTTTTTTTAAAGATTTTATTTATTTATTTGAGAGAGAGAATGAGATAGAGAGAGCACGAGAGGGAAGAGGGTCAGAGGGAGAAGCAGACCCCCTGCTGAGCAGGGAGCCCGATGCGGGACTCGATCCCGGGACTCCAGGATCATGACCTGAGCCGAAGGCAGTCGCTTAACCAACTGAGCCACCCAGGCGCCCTTTTTTTTTTTTTTTTAAAGATTTTATTTATTTATTTGAGAGAGAGAATGAGATAGAGAGACCCCACTCTCTTTCTTTCTCTCTCTCAAGTTAATTAAATAAATAAAATCTTAAAAAATAAATGCCCTTCAGAGCATCTTACTACTTGAGAGAAGAAAGGGGCCCTCTGGAGACCATCAGTTTTACAGGCTCATTCTACCAATGAGGAAAGTTGGACCCAAGAAGAGCAAGAAACATAGCTTCTCAGGAGCAGAGCTGGGCTGAAATCCAGTGCATTCTCTTTGTTTCACCCCAGTAGCTCCTTCAGGCGGCATCTGAAACATTTGAACATGCTATTGCAATACGAGTTGCAAATGGGGAGCCCCTGAGCTTTGGTGAAATCTCCCTGTCACAGTTAGCTATGTGATCTTGAGCAGAATTTTTAGTCTCTTTGAACCTTGGTTTCCTCCTATGTAAAATGAAGTTATTCAACAGGCTTTCTAGAGTCATTTTGCTCCCATAACATGTGACTCTGTGATTTGAATGTATTGGCAAGTTTCTATTTTTCACAAAGCACATGGGCCTTCTTTTTCCTAAGATTCTCCAGATTTCTAATGAAAAATATCACAATCGGAATCCCAAAGTCAGACAAACTTTAAGTAAAAGACGAAACAGCCATTTTCAGACATGCAAGAAGTCAGAGAATTTATTTCCCTAGTGCTTAGTTTTAAGAAGTAATTTGTGACTATACTCTAGCAAATCAAGAAACTAAGAAATATGTGAGTCAAAAGTGATAAGACAAATGCAGGGGCACCAGGGTGGCTCAGATGATTAAGCATCTGCCTTCGGCTCAGGTTATGATTCCAGAGTCCTGGGATTGAGCTCCACATCGGGCTCCCTGCTCAGTGGGGAGCCTGCTTCTCCCTCTCCCTCTACTGCTCCCCCTGCTTGTGCTCTCTCTGTCAAATAAAAAATAAAAATAAAAATAAAAAAAATTTTAAAAAATGATAAGACAAATGCAGAAGTCCAAAGAAGAAAAGCTTACAGTGCTAATTGTACAGCATGACTAGGTTCATCAAAATTAGAACAGGAAGCCAGTGGACTCCAAGATGCCTTCAGAAGAAAGAATGAAATGGACTCCAGAATGACAAGGGAGATCGATGATACTAGAGACATAATGAAAAAATTGTGTGTGTGTGTGTGTGTGTGTTGTATCTTTCAACAAAAACAAAGACAACCAACACCAAAAGAAAGAAAAAACAGTGTCAAAATGTCCAAATATGAAGCAGAGCAATCTAAAAAAATAGTAAGAAAAATGATTTGATCTGAATGACAGAAACATTGTCTTTCATTGGCATTGGGGTCCTGGCCTTGAAAAGCTTCAGAAAAAAATGTAAACATAGCTTAATATTTGCCTCTGAGAAACACATTAACCTGCCATGCTAATAAATGTCCATGTCCTTAACTTTCAAATCTTAGAATTCAAAAAATTGACATGTACAATTTTTAACATCAGTACAAAATAGAATGTAAAATGTATATCTGTAGACTATATCAAAATAAACAGCTTCTGCACAGTGAAGGAAACAATCAACAAAACTAAAAGACAACCTATGAATGAGGAAGATATTTGCAAATGGACATATCTGATAAAGGGTTAGTACCCAAAATATATAAAGAACTTATACAACTCAATACCCAGAAAATAAGTTACCCAATTAAAAATGGACCAAAAACATGAACAGGCATTTATCTAAAGAAGACATCCAGATGGCCAACAGACTCACGAAAAGATGCTCAGCATCACTCATCATCAGGGAAATGCAAATCAAAACTACAATGAGATAAAACCTCACACCTGTCAGAATGGCTAAAATCAAAACACAATAAACAACAAGTGTTGGTGAGAATGTGGAGAAAAAGGAACACTTGTGTACTATTGGTGGGAATGCAAACTGGTACAGCCACTGTGGAAAACAGTATGGAGGTTCCTCAAGAAATTAAGAATAGAACTACCTTACAATCCAGTAATTGCACTATTGGGGGTTTACTCAAGGAATACAAAAAACTAATTTAAGGGATATATGCATCCCTATGTTTATTGCAGTATTATTCACAATAGCCAAACTATGGAAGCAGTGCAAATATCCATCAATAGATGAATGGATAAAGAAAAGGTGGTGTGTGTGTGAGTGTGTGTGTGTTTGTGTGTGTATATGTGTATGAAATATTATTCAGGATAAAAAAGAATGAAATCTTGCCATTTGCAACAACATGGATGGAGCTAGAGAGACTAATGCTAAGCAAAATAAGCCAAAGAAAGACAAATACCATATGATTTCACACATATGTGGAATATAAGAAACAAAACAAAGGAAAACAAAGAGAGAAACAAACCAAGAAACAGACTCTTAACTATAGAGAACAAACTGGTGGTTACCATAGGGGAGGTGGTGGGGGGATGGGTGAAAGAGGTGAATGGGATTAAGAGCACACTTATGTGATGAGCCCCGAGTGATATATAGAATGGTTGATTCACTATGTAGTACACCCGAAACTAATATAATACTGTATGTTAACTATACTGGAATTCAAAAATGTAAAAACATAAAATAAAATGCACATCTGTGACAGGGAATATAGTTAACAGAAGTTGAGAAGTGGAAGAAGGGAGATGAGACAGGATGTGTTAAGATTCACACGAAACCCTTATGGTGATTGCCACTGTGGCCAGAATGGGGAGGAGAAGGGACCAGAGTAGGAAGCAGGAAATTTGTAATGTTTTGTTAAGAAATAAAAAGCTGTGGCCGAGTAGATGGTAGGGGTGCCGCATGGCTCGTGGCAAAGGGCATTATTCCCAGGCAGGTGTGAGCATTGGTCATTGTTCCTTCTCAGCATTTGGGATGGTTCTCCAAAGTCTGGGTGGGTCTCTCTCTGTCTCTCTGTCTCTCCCTCTCTTTCTCTCTCTCTCCCTTTCTCTCCCCCCCCCCCCCACACACTGGCAAGTGTTTTACTGAATACCTAAGTGGGGGTCTCCGCAGATATGTGGGGTTCTCTGTGCACTTTCCTGATACTCCGCTCTATAAGCTCGAGTTGCCTTGGTCTCCCCAACTCAAGAAATCTGCCAGGCTCTCCCTGAATTACCCTTCCCTGAGCCACTGTCTGGAAACTCCAAAGTCTGTAAAATGGTGTAATCATGCAGCCATCTCTTAGGGATCACTCTCTTTTTTTGCCTAATGCCTGGTGTTTTAACAATCACTGTTTTATATATAGATGTTCTTATTTCAGGGGGGAGGGTCAATCTGGCTTCTATTAGTCCATCTTGAAAGAAGAAATATTTTTTTTAACTTCTGCCTTGTCAGGGATCCCTTTTAGTTTCTTCCTTGTCTAACAGCCAATCTTTGCTTAGTTCCTGATATTGAAAATCTAACTTACCCACCGTTAAGGACAGTACTCATACCATCTACGTCTAGCAGACAGTAAGAGAAGAAAGGAAACTAGTTATGTTTCTTAATTTTTATTCTGTACATTTCCACACAATTCACAATACAGAAAAAGTGTCCAAAAAGTAACTGTAACTAGTCAATTTCGTTTTCAGAGATTAGTTCAGTCTCCCAAATTAATTCCGTTGAAAATCTCTGTAGAGCAACACAGTGATCAAGATACTTTATATAAATAGGAAATGCAAGAAAATTAGGGAAAAATACTTTATGACTTTGTTACAAAAAAAATTCCATTCTTCCCTTCCCCCCCTCCCCCCCTCCATTTCATATTCTCTGGATCCCACTTCACCTGGAAATAAAACTTCATCAACTTACTGCCACAGCTGCTACTTTTTTTTTTTTTTTTTTTTTTGGATTCCACCTGCCAGCTGGCAGCTTTGCAAAAGCATGGCTCTGGGATGTGATAGGGCAGAATCAGAAATCATGAAAGAGCCCTTTATAATGTGACTGCAATCCTTCATACAGATGTAGACTCTGAGAGTGAACTACCCACAGCCAAGGGTACTCTGGGTGCCTAAGAATCTTTTCCCACTCAGAAATCACATTCAACGAAATATATTCATTTGTATGGAACTGAGATCGTCCTCTGTTCCTTAACTCTTTACAGGAATGGTTTGCCCCACTTTCAATCAGCTGTGATCCATATTATATTCAGATTCATGGTTGTCACTTAACCATTGGTAATAAATAAATAGTAATTAAAAAAAGACGAGCTAACCTTTACTGAGACTAATTCAGACTCTACCTTCACAAAGATGTGAGTTGCAAAATATTCTATTGTGCTAGAATATTTTATCAAATATTCTATTGTGCTAGAATATTTTGTCTATGAAAGTTCTGAATCTCATTTCCCAGGATAGCAAGAAACCCACACTTCCCAGCCCACAATCAGGATGTTAGCAGGCATAGAACTGAGTTCTAATCGCATTGGAAATTAGGCATGTGGTCAGAGCCTCAGTCCAACCAATAAGGAATGGAGGGCAGGGAATGAAAAATTGAAGAGTTAATAAAACCCAAAAGGTCAGGAATTATTTGGATTCCTTATACAAGGTGCAGTAAATATCAAGCTGGATAGTATCTTAAAAATGATAAATCTCACCAACATATCTCACAGAGTTACCCATAAATTTAAAACAAAATATAGGGTAAACCAATTTAGAGCTGTCATTGATTTATTTTTACAAGTAAAGACAATTTGTAAACATCTCCTATTTTATAATTTTAAGAAGAAAGGTTATATGTAACCCCCAAATAAAAAAAAAAAAGTTAGTCTTTGAATTTTTAAGGATTGAATATATTTAGACTTATGAAAAAACCCTAAGTCGTCCTTATTTCTCTCAAATTTTACCATACAGGATCACAAATCTGTGGACAGGTCTAACCTCCTATAAGCACGTAGAGAAACTCCTTCAACAAACAACCCAGTCCTGAGGAAAGCTCTATTAGATAGTTCTATTATAGGAACTCTCTCCTCCCCTAAATTCCACACATAATTCTTCTAAGCTGCATAGATTGAAAATTTCATGATATTCCTTGAAGCCACTTTGAACAAGTTCAATCTTTTTCTACATCTTCTGAATTTGCTTTTCATGAGGATCAAAGTTTGCTGAGGGTATATATTATTTATGTGTGGGTTGTCATGGCAATTTGTGTGAAGACTGGAGCCTTATTATTGTACTACTCTTGAGAATCTTTTTTGCTCATATCTCTGCTCTTCCTTTACCTTCAGGGGCAAGAGGTGGGGGAGAAGGTGGAGTGGGAGCATTTTCTGAGCAAGAATCCAGATAAGAGTCCATTTTTTAAGACTATCTCAACGGTGCCTTCCATCAAGCCAACCTGAAATCTAGGAACTCAGGTCTTATTATGGAAGAAAGGGAGGACAGGCAATTTAAACTGTAGTCCACAGGGCCCGTGGGTGCCTCAGTCAGTTAAGCGTGGGACTCTTGGTTCGACTGGAGTCGTGATCTCATGGGTTGTGGGACTGAGCCCCACATCAGGCTCCTCACTCAGCGGGGAGTCTGCTTGAAAGAGTCTCTCCCTCTGCCCCTCCCCCAACTCATGCACGCATGCTCTAAAAATAAATAAATCTTTAAAAAAGATTTAAAAAATGGGCTTAAAAAAACTATAGTCCACAAACATTATAGCAACACTAGTCTAGTGATATAAGATTAAGTCCTACCTAATGGCAATAAGTTATAAAAACTGTCTCTATGCCTCTTTACCAGAAAATAGAGATCTTCTGCCCCTTCTCTAAGTCCCAGCCACAACCACATACCCCAAGCAACAAATGGGTAGAAAGTAGGAAAATGGGCACTAGATCCCTTTTTTTCTCTTTGATTATTGAACCTGTGACTGTTCTGCCTTAGTAGAAACACATATCTTACTCAGGAGATTTGGAAATTGGCTAGCAACAGACAAAGAGAGTTTGTGTGTGTGTGTGTGTGTGTGTGTGTGTGCACGTGTGTGCAAACGTGCAGGTGTGTATGTAAGCAAAGCAAATTGTTTTAGGGTCATGAAATACCTGCTTCTCAATGATCTGGGATATATTTGCAATGGCTGGTGTTTTTACAAAAAAGCTTTAATTGCCATCTCCATGGCAGGAACCTAGAGAGGCTTAGGGTTCTAAATGAGTTCTGCTTGTATCCAAAATCACAGAAATCCAAAACTAGAAAGTATCACCGAAGTCTTTTAGTCTAAGCTTCCTCACAGTTAAGGAAGGGCTTTTTCCTGTTCCCTCATTTGGTTAATTTTCACTGAAATACTAGAAAAAAACCCTAGCTGCAGTAAGTCACTTTGTTTTTCAGAAAGCCCCATCCATTTTTCTGGATGTAATGTTTAGGAAAAAAAGAAATCCTTCTAGAAGTAATAAGGCCACCTCCTTTTCATTTCTGTTCTGAACTCTTCTGTCCTTGCTTTCTTCTGCAGATTGTCTGCCCTGGAGAACTCGAATCTCACCATTCTACTTGACCCGTCTCCTCCAGACATTTCTGTTCCTGATCTAACTTTGTCCTCTTTCCAGATCAAACATCCTTCTTCCACACAGTCACTGATCTGTCCGTCGAGGTGCCTTATAAAAGATGAGAGCAGGAATTGAAGAATCTCTCTGGTCTGCTTATTCTTCCCATATCAAGGTCAACAGAACTTCCCACAGGTGTATCAGACCTCTGTGTGTGTGACGGTAGGACAGACATAGCTTTGCATGCCCACCCGCTTAAAGCAAAGAGATCTTGAATGGCAAGCCCATTTTCAACACCTTTTGGTACAGAATTCTAAAATATCATTCCAGTAGTGACTTCCAAGGAGAGAAGACAATACTAACATTTTTAAATGTTGAGCCTCATAGAGAAACCAGGAAGTCATCCTCAGTATTAGCTTCTCGTGAAATCCCCCCCAGCACCAAAACATTTGACCTTTTTCCCCTTGAACTTTGCCCAACCTGATAAGCTTCTGATAGCAAAAACTGATTTTTAACTTCATATTTTCCCTCAGTTCTACCCAACTCTTACTGTGGGATACTAAGTCATTATCTTTTCAAGGAGGCACCTTCTAAATTATGGAAATCTGCATGGTGTAAAACAGCAGTGAAGGCAAGGGTGGGAAACTGTTTACTTAGCCAACATCTACTGTGGACGTGTTAGTCTGCAACAATGTAGAGATGTCAGTTCTGGCGGCATTTCTACCATTTACTAGATGAACCTGCGCAAGTTGGATACACTGTGTTGAGATTTGGTTTATTCATCTAAAATGATCTGCATGATCCACCTCATGGGTTTGTACCGAAGCTCAAAGCTGTCACAAGGGTATTGAAATGTTAAAACACTAAAATTTTAAAAATTACTGAAATTGTAATAAACAGTATAATAACAGTAAGCAGTATACATTCGAGGTGTTTAAACTATTTTCTATTGAAAGCTGTGTTTCACTAAAAGACTGAGAAATAAGATCGTTTCAGTTGTTCCCACCACGAAGGGATCCCTTTCAGATGCCATTTGGCTCAAAATATGAAAACTCTGGAAAACATTCAGAATCATCACTTATCTCCATGGGTGAGTGCTCCCTAGCAGTTATCATGCCCGCCGCAGAAGCAAAGCCATTTTCCATGATTGCCTTTTGTGTCTGTTACTTGGATCCCAAATACCTTTTAGGTAAAATTTTCTTCTGTGGTTACAGATTACATTTAATTGTGAGAATATCAAAAACCGATTTCCAATATGACTTAAGAATGCCTAAGAATATTCATCAAAATCCATGATGCTTCCAGAAGCATTTTGGAGTAAGTTAGACCCCTTAGTATGTTTGCTTTGCACTGTCTCTTAAATTCAGGCTTAGTTGGTTTAAAATTTTTTTAATGATAACCAAAAGTCATTCTCTCCCAGAGTTTTCCTCTCAATGTGTTTTAAAGATTGAAAATCAAGATTTTCATAAATTTAAAAAATGAAGGCCTGCCATTCATCATTTAAAAAAAAAAAAAACAACAACAAAACTTCAAAAACTCACAGCGTCTGATTCCAGCCCCTTGGATAAAGGTCCCTAATCACAGCAACCTTCCAGGTGGTCAGGAAGTCCCTGTTCAAACAGTCCCACGGGCTGAACACATGGAATTCTGTAAGGGTGCCTGCTCCACTATTGGACAATATTTATACTTCATTGTTGTATTCAGTCAAAACCCACTGCAAATTTTGCCTATTGCTTCTAGTTCCACCCTTGAGAAATAGCATGAGTTTTAGCTCTCATTTGAGTTGTATTTCTGTCTCATCTTAAAGTCTTGCTCGCAAATACCTTTTGAAGAACAGGACCAAGACTCTTAGGAAAAGGAAATGCAAAATATCACTTCTTTCATATTCATATTCTCATTTCATATATCATAGAGCCCAAACAGTGCTGGCTGAAGAGTGACTGGCACGATAAAGGCCTGATGGATTCCCCAGGGCACGCTTCCCTGGTACCATGTGCATTTCCCCTAGGTTGCCAGCCCTGTGAAGTCAAGAGTTTTGGCTCTTGCATTCATTCTTAGATCCTTAGCATGTTGCCAGCATCAGAGTAAGGGATAATTTTTTTTAATATAAATGATTAAATATATGAATGTATGCTTGACTCATGAACATATGATTGCATGCAGAATGCCTGAATACATATATAGACTCTGGAATCTGTCTACTATGAGGATACCATTCAATATTCAAATCTCTACTTCAAACGACAATGCTTCAACAACCTAAGAATTATTTCTCCTGCTTTCTTTTTGGGACCAGGTCAGTGCTATGTGTCCTGGGAGAGCAGGTTTTTCCAAGGGCACTTCTCCTTGCTTAGTTCTTATTTTTAGGCTTCTCAGTAAACTGTGGGGAGGCAGCCCAAAATCCATGGATGGCCACTAGGGGTATAACACGTATCTAATCCAGTCATCTAGGTGACTTAGGGGAGTATATGGTTTACGTCACCGGATGTGGAGGAAGCTGCCATGATTGTGGACACCCACGGTGGAACTGAGACAGATGTGTGCTAAACCTCTCTGGCAGATGGCTTCTCAGAATAAGGCATGTTGTAACTCTGTAAGATGATCAAAGTCAGTGGACATCTATTTGTCCTTCAGGCAAAATGGATACTTCTCTCAGAGGGCAATTTCATTCTGATACGTTCTGAGCAGAATACCTGGGGAAGATCTGGGTGTCTGTATGACAAAATGACTGAAGGTGGTGGCTGAAAGTCCAAGAGGACTCTTGTGATGGTCAGAAACTGGAGGGACTAGAGATGAGTCAAGGCCAGGACACAGAAAGGGACGGGGCCAAAGTCCATCTGGGAGACCAGACAGAGAAAAAAACTACAGCAATCAGCTGAACACGGAATTCAGAGAATGAGAAAGTAGACAGACTCAGAGAAGGTTCTAGTGAGACCTGGGCAGAAATGACTTTATACAAATAAATGTTAAAAATCAGTTAGAAAAGTCTCTCCTTTAATAGATGTTCTACTTTTTTCTTACCTAAACTGAAAATAATCCATTTGAGTAGAGCAATTCGTTTTATTTGATGGCTATGATGCGTCATTTCAACAATGATCTATCTTATTTTTAAACAGCAAAACTGAATAAAAGATGGTGCTGTTTTCAGTGATTTTTCATGAGCTACTCCTATTGGAAGGAAGCCAAGCTCCTCAGACCCCGGCCCGTACCCAAGTTCCTACACCTTCCTGGCAGTAGCTTGCCCTCATCAAATATCATTAGGCAATGTATGGAGTGTTAGCCCTGCAAACTCAGCCTTGTAAAGTGGAATGAGCATGACAGAGAAAGAAACTCTCCATCTATGATCCAAAAATAGCACAGACAAGTCTCTGGGCTCAGGTAGGTCTCATGCTTCATGGAAGGTAACATAAAAAATTATAAGACCTCTTGGTCATGGATTTTATGACACAGGCAATAGCAAACACCATGTGTAATTGGAGTGGCTGCAATAAGGGAACTGAACTTAGCAGCAGTAAAAACAACAAAGAATAAATGAAAAATTCCTGTTAGCCTGTCTTTGCCTGTTGGTGTTAACTATACACAGAGAGATGATTAGCATGCCTCTAAAATGTTTTGTCTACTGGAAACCTATGCAATAACGTATGTATATATATTATACATTTGTATATTATGTATACAAATAAATACATTTCTATATGTGTGTGGGGGTGCTGTGTGCACAGAGTCTTTCTGACATAACATACAAGCAACAAAGCTGATCAGTGTTAACACTGTTTATCTCTGGGGTGTGGGACTCAGGTCTCTACACGAGCGCAGAGGAACATCTTGACCTTGCCTGTGATTCTCATCTGTGCTATTAGAACTTTTTTTTTTAATAAAAAGCATGTTCTATCTTTATGATAAAAAATCTAAATATGTGAAATAAAATTGACATGTAAAAAATTAAAACTGCTGCCCCACATATTATAAAACATGGATATTACGAGAAGTCCAGGAAATACATTTCAGAAATCCTTTAGGCAAAGAAATGGTTACAAGGTCCAAATGCAAACTGCCTGTTGAGTATCTCCCAGTGCAAACACATCTGCCTAATTGCTAAGGGCAGCTACTACGATGGGCTAGGGGGGCTGTCACTAATGTCATGGCTGTGTACTTGCCAGCTAAATTCTCTTCTTCAGAAATTGCATGGGTTTTAGGTTATAGCCTCCACAGAGGTAACCAGAACTCTCAAAGTGAGATTTGCGGCCATGGTATTTACTTCCTTCTTGGCTTCTGGTTTTCTTAAACAGTCCTCGAATGTGATAAAGCACAGCCTAACTAGGTGAAGCTGGGTTCTAAACTGGGTTCTATTTCATTAAATGTGTACTCCTGGAATATAGGGCTCTGAAAATGACTACCTTTAAGGTTCTCTCATGTGGTCTTGTAATAACTCTCCATTTCTCATAACCCTCCCCGTCAACCGAACCCACAAATGGAATCCCAGAGCAGACAGCACCAGCCCATGAGGGGCTCTTCTGAGCCAAACACAGAGGATTGGCAGCTAAGCCAGCCATGCTCCAGTACTGTCCCGGGAGGTTTTGCAGAAAATGGTATTTCTGTGACTATACAGTTTCATGTCTTTTAAATTAAACGTTTGTGGGTTTAAAGATCCAGACCAGGGCCAGACCGTTGGCTTCTACCCTTTCTGATGGCCCATTAAAGGGGAGACTCTATGCTTGAGCTGAGCTGGAAACTCTTAGAGCATATGGCCTCAGCTCTTTCTGAAGGCCAGGACTGTCCTACACAGTGATCAATTTTAAAAAATGCTACAGGAGGTAGGTTTAATATTGAATCCATTAAATATGTAACCGTTCCGTTCATTTTTGATGTCCTTTCCTCGGAAACCCCAAGGCCTGAGGGTGTTTGCTTTTTCAAAGAGATATTTGCTTGGTTGTACATGGTTTCCCATCCATAATGTAGAACTTTTTTTTTTTTTTTTTGGCTTGGAATGATTTCCAAATGTACCAGAACCCCTACAGTAGTCATTACCTTATCTATTTTCATACCAGGAATTTACTTGTGACTTCAGTTGGACCTATTTAAATTGGCCTGTAGCCATCTATACCCTAAGTTTTCTCTGGGCTGCTTTGAAGCATCACAAAGAAATATGAGATGGTAGTTGGTGAAAATAGTCCTTTATCCCAGAAATGGCAGCTGGGTAACTGACTGTGTGGCCAACTGTTTGGCTTAATCTAGGGAATGGAAGGCACCATTCAAAGCCAGATTCCAGTCTGTTTTAAGGATTATATTTCTGTCATCACAACATCTCTTTGACAGTCCCACCAACTGAAAGACTCCCAGATGAAGCCCAGTGATTAAATTCTCCTGGAGCCTATTTTTTTCCAGTTTCTGGAAACAATCTATTGCCGTCCTCCTTACCTCCCCATAAAACCCAACAGATAATTCCATTTCTAAGACTGATAGATGGAAGTGAATTACTCATAACCAACCTATTCTCCCCCCGCTGGAAATAACACCAACAGTTGGATTTTGAAAAGGCTAGGGAGGTGCTTCATCCCCACCCACAGAGAAGCTCTTCCTCCTTAATACAGTACTCATATCTGTCCTCTCAAAATGATAGGTGACCAAAATGCAATTCAGGTAAGCAGTGTGTCACCACTGGACCTTTAAAGTAAATGCAGAAAGAAATACGATCATTTATGTGTTCACATGCAGAGACACCAGGGAAGCACTTTGCTTGTGTCTAAGAGCAAAATGGAAGAAAGCTCAGAAGACCTCAGCTTTAGTCTGAAACAACTTTGGATCACCCACTTGTGTTTCTGACTCCTACGCACGTCAAGTAGACCTCTTCACTGAAAGTTAGGAGCCTTTTCCTCCTGCTCTTTTAGTTATCACAGAGTCCCTACTAGAGGGACCTGTAAGTACCAACTGATCCGTGGCAGGATTCGAAGTTGTAATTCCAACGCCAGAGACACATTTCTGGCTCAGCTCCCACAGTGGTTTTGTACTAAGAATTTCCTGGTAGGGGGAAACGGAGAAAAGATTAGACAACCCCGTACGTAAGAAATGGGGTTACAGTGCTATCAGGTACAATCTTGGGACCTGACAAGTAAAAGGTGAGGTGTCCATCGGGAAGATCCAGCCGTCCTGGAAATCCAGCAGTGGAACTCATAAAACAAGGCTTTGTCCTTGGGACAAGGCTTACTCGGGGTAATGAAAACCAAACACTTAGAAGGAAAACCTAAAATGGGCCCCCTCTCACCACTACACCCAAGAGTCTCTACTTATTAGCCTCTGTGCAACATGCCCGCCAACTGTTTTCTTGCTTAAGTGAGTTATTTTGACATATGTTGCTACTTTTGCATTGGCTGTTTTATTTCAAGTCAGTTAGCCTGCTTTCTATTATCACTTGAGAAAGTCTGGAAGGGAACGCAGTCACAGTGCTCCATTTCCTGGAACCACAGTCCCCACACGTGGTTTTCTGCTCAGCACCTTCAACTGCACTTAAAATCCAGCGGTTCCACCAAACCAGCCGAGGGCCTTCGTTTAATCCTGTGTTGGTCTCTTATCGTCTACATCGCAGCAAAAGGCAAAGATGGCTACACGTAGGCAGTATGGGGCTGTGCAAACAGCCCAAGCTGAACCAGTCCTTCATGGCTATCAGCAACAGCCCTGCCCCCAGGGCCGGGCCCTGGGTCCCCTCCCATGCCACCTCACCATACCTCAGAGGTACAGCACACAAGTTGACATTATCCATGTGGCACGTCCCAGCTCCTACAGAATGACAAGGGATGAGGGGGGAGGGCAGGGGAGACATGCAAACAGTCACTAATAGTGTCGGTATATTTCATCTTGGAAACAGAAGCAGCTTTACAGTTGTGTTTCTGCAGGACATCCAGAGGGTTTTCAGAGACCTCCAGCGTGTCTTGTGGTCTTCAAAGGCTGAATGTAGAGAGAGCAAATTGTATTTACTTATTTTTTTTTTTTTGAATGATGGGTAGTTGCAGTAGAATTGTGTGGTACAGAGGAATCGTGAATGCATAGGGGGAGGAGGGAGCAGTGCCATTTGTATGAACATCCTCTGAATCTCGAAAATAAATTATACAGGTGAACACAGAAGTTCATGCTACTTGCTGGAAGCAATAAGGATCAAATTTTGTGGAATGTGTATTCCACAAATCTCCGGGTACCCTGTCTCTTCCTCAGTGGGCTATCGTGTTCTGTTGGACATCCTGGTAGCCCTTAATAACTGGTGGCATGGTCTCAGATAGATTCTTGCAGAGAGAGACAGATTTGTGGATTCCATCAGCTTCTTCCAGGGGAGCTGCCCAGTCGCCGGGAGAGCACAGGTGATACACTTGCTCAGGTTCTCTTTGCAATCTACCAGGGTCAAACAGCAGTTTCCAGGTCCTCGTGGCCAGTGATCTTATAGTTCTGGCGGCTTTCTAGGTATGCAGCCAAATCTGGGTCTCCAGCCTGCTGTGCTCTGTCTTGAGGTGTCTTCCCCTAAAGGTGACAGTGGGAAGGAAGGAGACACAAATACATGGAATGAGATTTATTTTTTTTAAATCATGGAGGTATTCAAAGATTACTCATGAAAGGATTTTTCCATGCTTATGGTTTTAGAGTAGACAAGACGCTTTCAAATCTATTGTCACATTAAACCCATGAGGTAGGTAAGTTCGAGAGAAAGACACGATCGCTTGACAGGTGGGGCTGAGGAAAAGGGGGTTCAGAGTAACAGCAGGAAAGAGTGTGGCACGGTGAGTTTGGGAACCCCAATTCTTTCTGGGAGAAGGGGGATAGAAATCACTGAAGAGAAAAGTAGGAAGTAGGCTTTCGGATGCCCAATGGCAGACTCTTCCTATTACACTAAACACTAAACTCTGGGAAGCAGCAAGCAGAAAATGAGAGGACCAGATGGTTGTAAATGATCTAAAGATGTTTCTTTGCTGGTTTCAAAGTGTTCAGCTAAGATCTCCCAATTCAGAACTATCTCATCTCTCCAAAAAGTGAGTTAATTTCTGACTACAAAAGTGATGGATGTTGATTAAACTTGGAAAAGCACAGAAGTGTAAGGAAGAGAATAAAAATCACCAATAATTCCTATACTACACTAAGATAACTGCTGTTAACCTTCCACAGAGTAGCTATTTTGTCTTTTTCTATGGCTCTACACATAACAATTTTTGTAAACAGAAAACCATACTATGGGGCACCTGGGTAGCTCAGTCGGTTAAATGTCTGACTTCTGATTTCAGCTCAGGTCATGATCTCAGGGTCATGAGATCGAGTCCCGTGTTGGGCTCCATGATGAGTGTGGAGTCTGCTTAAGATTCTCTTTCCTTCTCCCTCTGCCCCTCCCCCTGTTTGCATTCTGTCTCTCTCTCTCTCAAAAAAAAAAAAAAAAAGTCTAAAACAACCCCATACTCTGTTTACATACTATTATATAACACACTTTTTCACTTAACATATCAAACCTTTATGTCATTCAATGTTCTTCTACATCATCTTAAAGAATTGTATCATTTCTTACAGCCTACTATAATGCCGTATGCATGTTTGTACATACACATGATAATTTTGGAATAAGGTCAACGAATAGAATTCAGTAGTAGAAGGAAGGAAGGTCTCCATTCTTTTGGATGCATATAGATATTACATAACGCTCCTTGAAACTTCTAATTTTTGTTCAGTGATAATGGCTTTATCTATTTAAAAAGTAATATAAGGGGCGCCTGGGTGGCTCAGTTGATTAAGCGGCTGTCTTCGGCTCAGGTCATGATCCCAGGGTCCTGGGATCAAGCTCCACATCGAGCCCCACATCGGGCTCCTTGCTCGGTGGGGAGCCTGCTTCTCCCTCTCCCACTCCCCCTGCTTGTGTTCCCTCTCTTGCTGTGTCTCTCTCTGTCAAATAAATAAATAAAATCTTTAAAAAATAAAAAAATAAAAAGTAATATTAAATTCAAAAAGATGGAGGCATGAACATTGTACCAAAGAAATAGCTCCATGTATAAATGCACGCGAGTATTATGAAAATTGCTGAAGGCTTCTCAGCCTGCATCTGAGTCACCGCAATGGAGAGTGTCAAGCTCAATTAAGCCTATAGCTTACAAGGGTATGTGGGTAGAGAATAAAAGGAAAGTAACAGTGGCTCTGAATTCTTTCTAAAATTTTACTTATTTAGCTGGGATTTAATATTGAACCACTAGCTTAAAGTTCCTATAGTAAGTTTTTCCAACTTGTTTATAGTATTAGTAGATTATCTGATCTTCAATATTAATGAGGTTGGAATTACTAGCTTCCAAGTATTCAGAGAGGTGGATTGGAGTGGCCTTTGAGTTGATTTTTAAAGGAACTGTTCTCCATCAAGAGAAATTCTCAAGATACTGCTTCTCCCCCCACCCCCCCAAAAAAATCTAGGAAAAGATCCAGTCATAATTATCATGTTCTGCTTTAACTTAGCATAAAATTACAAAATGGAAAAATTAACAGGTCTCCCAAAAGGATGAAGCATAGACTATTTCATACAGTAAGACCTCTAGAACACAATGTTGGGGGAACATAAGCATTCTATAATAGCATGAATAGTATGACTTCACCGACTTAAAAAAAAATGAGAGAGAAAAACAGGCACACCTACATGTGAAGAGAGATCGTTAAAATTTTAATAGTATATAGGTCTAGAGTGTGAGATTTCTAGTGATTTTTATCTTTTTAGATATTCTTTGCATTGCTTGAGTTTTCTATATAAGAATGCACTGTATTTATAATCATAAAATTAATGAAGCTGTGTTTTGAAAAAAAAAGCACACACACACATAACACAAAAGAGGAAGCAATCTCAAGGCATGTTGAGCCCATTTATCTGATTCAGCAACTTAGAAAGAGAAAAAAGAGCATTCTGCTCAGGGGCCAGGTCTCCTGCCCAGTCTTTTGTTTGTCTCTTTCACGTTGCTCCTCCTATTCTTTTGATTTCCTGAGGTGAGCGTGAGAGCAGTCTTTTGGGTAGTCAATAGGCAATTGCCACGCTGGAGTGTGAGTTGGCCCCAGGCAAGCCAAACCTACCTGAAATCGAGGCCTCCCCTCATCCTGCCTATAGGGTTTGTGTTCCTCCATCGGGTTACACGACAAAGAGTTTAAGCGCAAATATCATCTGGGAAGAATATCACACGGAGCACTTCTCTGCCACTTGAAATCCTATACCCACTTAGCTAACAAGGTAACAGACCAGCCTAACATGTCCCACAGCCCTAGGGAGGAACCCAGGTGGCCCGGTCCCCCCTCAGAGAGCAGGGATCCGACGGGCTGCAGGGGTGTGGAGATGCATGCAACTGGCTCAGAACTGGGGTCGAAGGAAAGAGGTCCACGCAGGAGATAAAGTTATTTTATGGCGCTCACTGCAGTTGGAGGAACCCCAGGGTGAAAACTGCACATAAGCAGTTGCTCGTCCCTTAAAGAAGTCTCATGGGGAATATGTCTGTGTTCCTTGGCTACATTCATCGGCCCCAAACTTAGGCTATTCAGTGCCTTAGCTTAATGAAACACTCATCTCTATATTAAAATTCTTCTCTGCAACCCTCCACAGTTAAATGGTTTGTCCTTTCTTAGCATCTACCCAGGGTGGTTTCTCAGAGCTGCTCAGGCTCCCCTGTGGCACTGAGGTTCTGTATTAACAGTCCCACCCCCCCCCACCCCCCCCCCCGGCGCCCTTCCCTTCTCCTGGGCTGCAGTCCCCGGGCTGCACCACCGAGCTCCACCTCTTCCCTTGCTCCAGCTTTCAGCCCTTTCCTCGGTGCTCTCTGTAAATGAACAATTCACAGTGCAGCCTGATCTCAGGTCTCCTGAACAGAGTTTCTCCTGATGCCTGACCTCTACCTGTTGGCGTCTTTCCGGTCAAGGTCGGCAGGTAGGTCGCGCTATCAGTTTCTGGCCTCACCGCCCTCTCCTTAAGACATTAACATACTTTAAAGCCAGACTGACATGCCTTTTGCTGCAGGGGAACCAACCACATTTCAAGTCACAATGCTGTAAGTACCACTGTAAGGCAAAGGCATGATCCAAACCATTCGAGAAAAACCCACTTCATGACTTTGTTGCCACGCTTCATCCCGTTGGATCCAGGGGGGTGTTCTGTCACCACAGGAGAACAACTCATCTGCTGCGCTGGGTGTCAAAAGAGCTGAATTTGGATTTGGGCTCAGCTCCTGGTCTAAGGGTACAGAGCTTTCTTTGGGTTTCAGTTTCCACATCGATGAGAGAATTCCCACCCTAACTTCAGGGGTTAACTTTCAGGGAAAAATATAAGAAAATAAGTAGGAAGAAACTTCTAAAAATAAAAAGCCAACGTATGGGCACCAGATTTAAGGCTGTTAACCTCTCCAAGTCCAGGCTGACCATCCTGACAGTGACGGCTAATCAATCACCTGGGCACCCATAAACCACAGATCGGGAAGCTACCCCAGATAAAGCCACTGAAGGAGAAATTCCAAAGCAGGCCAATGTCTTCTACGCCTCTCCTAGGGCTCTGAACCTCACCTCCCCACAACTTGGCTGCTGGCATTCGGCAGGACAACCCCAAAGTCCCAAGGCCAGCACATTCAGAGGTTTATAAAGTCCCATAGGCAAGCACACACCCTTCCCTTTGTGCTTATACATTTAAACTACAGTTGCTCTAAATGAAGCACTTTATTTTTTCCTCCTTTTTCCCCAAAGCCCCAGGCACTTCCATAAGCACAGAAAGGATGCCTTTGCTATGGGCACAAGTGAAGGCGATGGTGCCGGTGATCCTGCCCAGGGGGAGGATGTTTGCACTCACTCATCAAGTTACCTTGGAGTCCGTCTTTCTCAGAGATGCCCCCGCATCCACCAGAAGCTGGCACACGGCCCGGTTCCGCTGGCAGGCAGCCTTGTGCAGGGCGGTCTCACCCCTAAAGCAAAGAGGAAATGGGAAACCACCCATAAAGGGGTTGGGGGGGGTGGGAGTGGGGGTGGGGCTGGAGGCTGCAGGGAGGGGGTGAGGGTAGCTTCCTATCCCTGCTGCTGAGGTTCTGGGCTCATCCGCCTCCTTCGGGATCTGCAGCTGAGATCCGGGCACATTCGGGGGGGGGGGGGCGGCAGATGAGGGGGTGTCTAAAAATGCCTTCAGTTAGTCATCAGCGAACCAGAACTCCAATCGCTTGTCTCAACAGCGTTAACTAGGCTGAGTGATTTTGTTTTCAACCACCGATGATGGATTTAGGTAACACTTCATGGCACTGTTCAACAAACTGATGTGTAGAGAGATGGGTCTGAGCACGGTGGAACGATTTTCTCTGTGGACACATGTGGGCAGAACGTAGGGGCACCGGATCAAGTACACACGGGGCAGGGATGGAAAAACCACAGGCCCCAAAGGCACCTCACACGGTTCTTGGCTGACCACCAACTGGCCCTCAGTGGAGTATCTCTGGGGGACTTGGCGTGGAAGGACCAGGTCAACACAAGCCGCCCTACCTGCTGATTTCATGCAAATGGCAGGTGGGAGGGTGCGGGCAGCCACAGAGGACATCTGGGAGAGCTGGGAACACAAGCTGTCCCCTGTTGGCCATAGGCCACTCAGTATAGAAGAAGGCAAAGCAAAGTAGCCATTCCTACCCCCTCTAATGGGCAGTCTAGGGAGGAGGAGGTCTCCATTCTGTGTCCAAAATTGAAAAGATGCTTAATGCCAAAGCGTATGGAAAATCAAATGCAGTTCTTAGAACAAATGGGTTAGTGACAACTTTGCCAATAGGATGTGGTATGTGGACAAACTCTCTGTCATGACAGTGTCTTCCCTGTCTAGTAAGTCATAACTATAGAACTCCACCCTTCCCACTCAGCTTCCATTCTATTCATTTCTACTTTTCCTCCTCCAGACCTACTTAGCTACTCCCCATCCATCTTTATCTCTTTTCAAATGTCTTTGAAGTTTTATAGTGCTTCCTATATGGCTTTCAGGGTGCGATGGTTACCCTTTCTTTGTTCCTACCTGGGGAGTAGGAGCTATTTTGCTGCCCTAGGAATAAAAATGTTGAAAACAAACATTATCAGTTTGGGGACCACCCCAGAGAAGAAGACTTTCTCAACTGGAGTTTCTCTTCTGAGCCACAGAACATAAAATGATTGGATTTACTATATTCTTAATTCTCCAATGGTTGTATATACCTAGTTCCATTCCAGACCCGGTATAGAGGTTTCATTACTAACAAAGGATGCCGTAGGGTATTAGGACTTAATTTTCTCACAAACTCCAGTTGAGAAAGAGTAAATAAAAAGGGTAAATGTATTTATTTAGACTTCTCAGTAGTCCAAGATGCATCAGTGCAAAACTACCTTGCCTCTAGGAAGCTCTAAATGATGAATAGCAATGACTGTGCATGCAATCATTATGATTCTTGTCATCAATTTTTATTGGGTAATTTTTGATTTAGAAGATTAGCCCGGCACAGTTATAAATACAATTGAAAGTGAACTTCTTATCACTGACATTTAAATTATCTGTTGTATGCTCTATAGGCTACGTTCTTCTCCCAGATATGTTCTAAAGAAAATAATCTAGACTATGTAATGAAAGGAAACACTCACGTTTCGCTGTCTGCCATATCCAATAACTCGGGAGGTCCTAAATAAGAGGAAAACAAGATGCCATCACAAGTAAGTTCAGAAACTAAAACATTAAGAAAAAAATCTATAGTCACAGAATTAAAACACGTTGGAAAGCTGAATAAAGTAGAGTCATTTGGTGAAAGGGATATTAAGACCACCTCCCCTGCTCCGCCCCCCCCCAAAAGAAAGGATTTCTCTATTCCCACTCACCAACCTCCCAACCGCCACCAACCGATATGTGTGGAATGATACAGCCTATGCTTTTAAAGCAGCTTTCAATCAGGTTGAAGAAATAAAATTAGTCAGAATAGAATAAGTGAGAAATAACTAAGTTATTTGGGGAATGGGGACACTTCAGTGGGATTTAAGGATTGTTTATCATTCCCCAGAGGCAGGTTGTTTAAGATGGGGTTTTATACAGTATAATTTTAAAGCTACAAGATACCAGAGATATCATCCAGTCCAATATCTATGTTTTAGAAACAGAGTAAAATTATATTTTTCATAAAATTTCCCTTCCAAGACCTGGAAGAAATGTTATGCATAAACACCAAATGATTATAGATGCCTCCTTAGGCACTGAGATGTCTGATGAGTTTGTGCACTGATGATATTCTATTTGTTCACCAATTAAATCATTCAATCTGCAAACAATGCTTGGAATGACCACCTTTCCACCTTCTGCACCACTGATTCCTTCCCCAACCCTCCTGTACTCTAATCAGTCTGCAGGTATCAGCTGAGACACATTTTCCACAAAGCCCTCTACAACCCCCACTCCAAATACTGCATTAAATGTCCTGCCTATGTGCCCCGTCATTTTGTACACTAACCGTATGTCCTGTGGTTGGGAGGGTAACATAATTTATCATCCAAATTGAGACTGTCCCAGACAGGTGGGGATATGTAATTACTTTAGTGATCATGACATTTAAACCATAATAAAACCGCCTGTGGATTTGTCTCTCTCCATAACTAGACTGTGGTAAACCCCCTTGAAGCTGTGGCCTGTGCCTTGTTCACCACTACATCCTTCCTTGGTGCCTGGCATAGAGCCTGGTACCAAGCAGATGCTTACATGTTTGGTTGAATTAATGAATAAATGTGCTTGGACATGCCAAACACAGTTCTAGGTATTGAGCATTTTAGTCTTTAGAAATATGATCCTGTTGATTTGCTGTCTTATTGGATATCATTATAATTGAAAATTTGGCTTTTATGATTTCTTATTACATAAAAAGAAGAAAGGGGAGAGATTAGGACTTCCCAACCATGAAAGTCACTGGCCAAGAAGATGACTAAGATGCCATGGTACCTTCACAATCCTCCTGGTCATCCAAGAGCTGCCTCCTCTTTCCCATCTACTGGTCGTCTAGGCCAGCTGAATCTTCCCTTGCACCCTCTGCCCTATTCGTCTCTCCTCTTTGTCCTATTTGACAAATAGGCTTCCTTATTAGTCTCTGCCTAGAGCATAATTAGCATTCAGAAACAGGTACTAAGAAAAATGAAAAGGTCTCTCATCATTCAGATTTCCAATTCAGCATATTGACTGCTTACTCCCAAGTATTCAACCATGAAAGTTTGCAGTCTTTCACCTGGAATTGCCCTTCCTCAATGTGTTCCAGGTTCCGTTTCTTCATATCAGCTGTGCCATCACCCGCCATCACCAGCTTCTCTCCGGGGCTCTCCCAGCTCAGAGAGCTTCTTCCCTCCACTCCCCCAATCCAGAACAGCCTTCCCTTTTCTAGCCGCATACCTAAATCTGACCTGTCCTGTAAAGTCCAGTCTGTGACGAGGTCTTCTGAAATGACCAGCTTTGACAGAGAGACTCTATCCCTTCTCTCAACTCCTTCTCTCATAACACTTACTTGGTTCCACCCTTGTACTATGTATTTGCTTTTCACTCATATGCCTTGTCTCCCTAAATGAATTATACTAAATCCCTGCCGTGTAAGAATATTTATTATTTTTCTAGCACCTATCCTACATAAAGGATTCAACAAAGACGTAAAGCCTTTATTTTTGTTCCTCAGTCTTGTGGTTCTAAGGAAACATGCATGATAATGCCCACAACAAACACCCAAAGAAGTGCAAGGCAGTATCGTGTAGTGATGGGTACTAGAGCTGAACCTCCTTGCTTCAAAATTCTGGCTCTACCTGCCACTTACTGGATCTCGGGCCAGTTCATTTAATCTCTCGGTCTCTTGATTGCCACGTACATTAAAGAAGGATTGATAATATGTATCTCACAGGATTCTTGCGAGGTTTCATAAGTCAATATAAGTTATATGCTTAAAATGGAAGCTGGCATGCTACATGCAAGTTTAGATTGGAAGTGTCCTATTCTCTGACTTAAGCAGGTTACGCTAAGTGGAGATGTGGAGCATCAGTGGAGGGAGGAAATGTACTGGGCTCTGCACTTATCTCCATTCACTTTTGAAGCCACTTGTTGACTCAAATTCTATGTCCTGAGAACCAATACTCCAACCCCTTCAACTGTTGGCAGGGCATTCTCTACAAGGTCAAGAACAAGGACGCTTACAGTGTCCAGTGGTCCCCAAAGAGAGTGCCTGCCACCTTCAGCCAACCCTTGGAGCCATTCATTTGCACAGGAATTCCAAGAATAGGAGCAGCCCAGCCCCACTCCACTCCACTCCAGCAGCTCTGTTCCCACCATTCACTGCTAAGTGCATGCTTATCTGGGCACCAGAGGCCTCACCCCCTTCCCCCTTCATTCAGCACTCAGAGCTGCACCCACGGTGGGTCCACCAACTCCAGGGTCCATGCCGTCATGTAAGTGAGAGGCTGTGGGACCAGCTACATCGGTGCCAAAGCCGCCATTGTTTGACACTCTGAACATGGGGACAAGGAAGAGAAGGGACCTTGTTCCTCAAGTGTCTTACAAGAATCACCATAAATGCAGCCAACCCAGAGCAATGACAGAGCTGATTATCCAATTTATGAGTCAGGCATGCCTGTATAGCTGCTTATCACCTTCCCCTTCTCTCCTTTTAATCCTCGGTAGCTGACAGAGGTGAGCGGAAGAGGTGCTGCTCCTAAAATGAGACATTCTTGCTCTTAATTAAAACCTAACAAAACTCCAATTACAGGTTTCAGGAATGGAATGGGCTCTGGAGTGATGGACTTAATTAACCCAAACTTTCCTCATCTGCCCATCAATACATATAATCACCAAAGAGCAGAACGTTTTGAATGCTGTCAGGCAAATCGCCAATGAAGAGGCAAGGGTGGCAGCGAACTGATGATAGGCGGGAGTGCGGAGCTATTTTTAATAGTACAGGTACATTTTCTAGTAATGTTTTAACCTGCTTTAAAATAACTGTGTTTGCATAATACTGGCGAGAGGGGGTTGGAGAGGAGGAAATAAGAAGAGGCCTGAGTGCCAGGTGCAGCCCAAGAACAGGGTGGAGGTTCCCTCCCTTCCAATGATCTGCTGGGAGCTCCTTCAATAGTATATTGTGCTGTTTAGTAGTGCTCCGTGCGGGTTAGTAGCATTGATTATCCAATCTTACAATCTGGAGAAAGGGGGCATGGCTAGAGAGACAAAAAAATAATCCTCCCAGACCTCACAAGTTCTCTTTAAAGGAAAAAGTATTTTAAAAAAAATAGCATCTGTGATTTTTGGAAAGTTAATTTGAGTCTCACTGTTAAGGGAGAGCCCAAGAGAAAGAAAAGACGATGGAATTCTTCCAGTTTATATCCATGGTGAATATTTGGATCTAAGGCTTATTGCATATTTTAGGTATGCATATGGTCTGATTGTGGATATCATGCCCTCTCCCTTAGGGAACTGGAATACCATGACTTTGTTAGCAGTGAACTCACATTTATTCCCTGAATATAAAAGCACGTCTTGGTTCTCTGTCCCTCCTAGGGTTTATTACAATGTCCACACTCAGTCCCACAGTTGACGTACACCAGAAAACAACTGTTAAGTCCTGATTGAAGGGACACGTGTGCAAATTTCTCCATGAAACTTGCGATCGATCACGGCCCCTCCACAGCTCTGCACCAGTTGTCACTGGAACCCTGCATATAATACTTCTATCGATCTACCCTGCATTGTGATTGTTTATCCGTGTTTCATTGCCCTCACCAGGTTTTAGAACTATGGAGGGCAGAGACCATATACTACATACAAGTCTTGGCAAGTAACCTAACATCACTATGCTTCAGCTGTCTCCACCTGTCAGATGGAGATAAGAGAGCTCACCATGTGGGATTGTTTTAAGAATTACATATGTTAATACATACAAAGCAATTAGAACCATAAACGTTAGCAGTGACTATCACTATAGTATTTTTTCTCCAAAGTTCATGGGGGCAGAATTCATTTTTTTCTAATAAATGAATGAAGACCTTTAAAAATCAATGTGGATCCCGGCCAGCATCCTGTTTTTTTCAGAGAAAGATCCATAAAGGTACATGGATTCAAAAGACTGTGCTACATAGGGAAATGGTCCTAAAAATAAGGGGGAAAATGTACTAAGAGGATACACACATCAGTATTCGGGCGAAAGCCAGGGAATGCGAGAGGCAGCCAAACTTCACAGAGCTCCCAAAACGAGAAAGTGAACAGCATGGTTAGGCAGTCAAGCCTTCCAAAGGCAGCGAGTTTGCTGCCCGGTGCTCATTCCACTGGCTCTCCCACTGGACACCCCAGCTTTTGCTGGCACAACCCCATCGTCAATACTGTCCTTGTATTCTATATGATGTGTCTTTTGTCACGTGCACCCTTTAGTTTGCTTCCCACATCAAGGCATCCAAATCCCCTTTGCTATTCCTTCCACCTCTCCATGGCCTCTCTCTCCCCGGACCTCATTTCCCATTAGTCTCCCAGACGCTGCCAGCAGACCATTCCAAATCCTCCTCTGCCCCAGGACAAAAGCCGCACAGATGTGGGGAGAGCTGGCTCTGGGAACTCTAACAGCACCGTCATCCTGGCCCAGCGGGGTGGTGGTCGTTTCTCTCGGGGACCAGAGGCTGAAAAAGGGGGGGGTAAAAAAAAAAGAAAGAAAAGAAAGACTAGAGACAGAAAACGAGGGAAGACAAAATAAGCCATTGAAATCAAAAAGGAAATGCATGAGTGAGATTTCTATCAGGACACACGGTAGGGGGGCAAAGGGGTGGGAGTGGGGAGAATAAAAACAAAGGAGCGAAATGTGCGGGGTGGTAAAAGCCTAAAACAACACAAAAGTCTCTTGGAGGGGTACAAGGAGGGAGGAGGGAGTGGGTAGAAAATATGGTTGAAAGGAGCTGAAAAGCAGGAACCACTGGGGGACCCCGGCTGGAACCCCTCGGCATCTTTCCCTCTCCACCCTGTCCCCATGGAATTTTAGCTCTCTTCCTCCTCCATTCTCTCTGCAACCCTCCCAAGGCCCAAATTCCAGTTTTTCATAAAGGAAAACAGCAGGTTGTGCATTGGAGAGAAAGTCCCAAAGAAGATGCAGGACAGAGAAAAATTCAAACTGCCTGCGGCTTGTCGGAGTCTACCACACACTCGTGCCCCTCGCCCCACAGCCTAGTTATAAAGAGCACTTAGATGAGAAATACATTGCTTAGTGTGGTGTCTAGGAAGACAACTAATCTCTCACGACTCCTGTTCAGGGGGCGCCCTCCTGACTGTGGACCCCACTGCTCACCATAAATAACCAGTGAAGAGGGGGGCAAAGCAGAGGGATAGGGGCTCCTGCCTGAGCAAGAATGCAGGGCGCAAACAAGCCCCTACACTCTCAGGCATCTTGAAAAGGGCCCACAGATTTCTCAGAACCCTTGTCAGGAAGCCATCTTTATAGTCGGGGATTTGAACAGATTTTACGATTTATATCATATGAAGCCACAGGAAAGACTTAAACCAAATACAAAAAAAAAAAAAAACCAAAACCAAAACCAAAACCAAAACTAAAACTTCGAAAGATTTGCAGCATTCGAGATCAGGAGGAATGTCCCTCTCCATCTTTGGCACCGTGTAAAATTGTACTCTTTTCCCATTTACATGAGTTCAAATTGATCAGACTTGTCTACCACAAATCTGATGCTGGTTTATAAATACATTGCCACGGGCTGGGATTCATCCTGAATCCCAGCCTCATGGAGGCCTCTTGGAAAAGGCTATTTTCCCTGTCAGACCAAGGGGATTCTAGAGCTGCCATGACATAAAATTGGAGAGATTATTTCGCTGACCAGGGGTCACGTTAAGAGGATTGTTACAGAGCAGAAAAAGTGTTGTGTTTCCTGTGAACTTGTCCCTGCCATCAAGAAAACTGTAATTTACAGGGGTTTCTGTTATTTAAAAGAGACAAATTTTTCTGCAAAAAAAAAATAGTTTACAATCTCAACATGCACAGGCTAATATAAATTGTTATCAGCGACTATAATGTTAAACAGCAACAATGAAAACAGGGGAGCTTGAAGTGCTTAGCTCTTGGGGAACCTGCTGACTTAGGAGGGCTATGTCAAAAGATTTGCATGCATATTCCTGAGTAAGTAGAAATAATGAGATCAATGTTAAGGCTGAAATCAACAGTGCCTATCAGGTTGATAAATGCTAGTTTCAATAAAAAATCAACTGCAAGTTAGTTCTCATGATTTGACTAGAGAACTGAAAGGCTAAAAACTGCCATCCCTCAAAACTGCAGTGATTCTTGGACTGGAGAGCATAATAAGATTTTATTTTCATATAGAAAGATGGAGTGTGCTTCATATCTCTAGTCTCTCTTTCAGGTTTGTACTGGCCAGTGAGGTCCTGGTGAGGCAGGGAGGGAATCAGATGCCTCCCGTGACCTTGACCTTGACCGTGACCATGGGAACTGCTTGCCTGTGAGGGAAGTAAAGGTGAGTGCAGGAATCTCCAGTTGTTTTTCTCATTATCATAAATATTAAACCAACTAATTTATTAAATCTAGCCCCCCAAAAAACTGGAAAAATAAACACTCCCTCCCCCCAAATTAACAGATTGCTTCATGTCCTTCAGTTTTGATAGAGAGAGAGCTGTGTGGTGTGATTCACCCTTTGCAAGAGATGCTGGGGATGGAACAGAGATGATTTTAGTATCGGAATGTCAGGCTTTGGTTATAGCACTAAGACTAACATACCAGCTTGATTTCATGCCAGGCAAAGTACGTGTGCATCAATCCACAGGTGGGGTTAGAACTTGCAACCTTTTAGAGGCCCTATTATTTAAGGCAGTGGAAAAAGGAGTGGGGGAAGTGAACATCTGTGATTTTAGACTAATATCATCTCACGCCTCATCACTCATGCCCCTGGGGGCATGCAACTGAGGACAGGGATTTTGGTTTGTTTTCAGTATAATTATGTCCCAAACATTGCACAGGTCATAGTTAGGCTTAAAAAGGGGGGAAATTGCTGTTGTTGAAGAACTTGCAAATTTAAAGAATTATTGTCGCTAATCAGAACCAAAGGACCCAGAACCAAAGAAAAATATAAAAGCTGAGGTCCAGGGGATTCTAGGTGGGATGGCAGTTCAGGATACTGAGAAGGTAAGTTCATGATTTTCAACTGAAGAAGACAGAGGATAAGGGAGGATGGTAGGTTAAATCTAGCCACAGATTATTTGCAGCTCCTTTCATGGGGCGGTGGGGGCCATTTTGCCCTCCTTTGAGTCAGGGCCAACTCTGTGACCTATTTTAGCTAACAGAATGCTGCAGAGATAATGCAGAACTTTCCAGCCTGGCCTCAGGACATCTGGAAGCATCTATCCTCACCCATCTGGAACCATAGGACTACCATGCTGTGAAGAAGCCTGGGATAAAAGAACAGGTAGAGAGAGAGGCTCAGGTGTCCCGGGCATTCCGGCCATCTCAGCTGAGAGCCCCAAATGTGTGGGGGAGTCCATATTCAAGACAGACTCAATCACAACTGCAGCTCCCTGCAGCCTGGTGAGTGAGACCGAGGGAGACACCAACAGGGGACTAATACAGGGAGGTTTCCAGAACTGTGTGTGTGGGGGGGGGGCACTAGCTCTTCGGGAGAGGTAGACAGAGAGAGAGAGAGCGAGAGAGAGAGAGAGAGAGAGTTCCTGAATGGTGTTAGCACTCAAATAGATGGCCAGTGTCTGATCTAACTCGGGAGAGGGTCTGTGGGTATTGAATAGGTTAAGGTATGCGAGCAAACATTCAATCTCATGGGGTGAAGGACAAACTAGGAAGAAAGGATTGAGAATGGTCAAGAAGACAGCAACCAGGAGTACTTTAACCCAGCTAAAAACAACTAAACTGACAGTATGTATATCTAAAGCTCATCTGCATTCTGGGTGGTAGAAATCCTGAGATCTTTTTGATTAAGAGAAAGATAATCATAGAAGCTCTGTGGCTTTATTCATAGTCTGTGGGGGCTGGATTCTAACATTTGGTTTTGCCTCTCACCAGCCTTTGGAGAAGTCACTATGGGAAAGAAAAAACACCTATGGTTTTTTTGTTTTGTTTTGTTTTTGTTTTTCACAAAGGAGGCAAGCAGAACTTATGCGATCATTGCTTTGTAAGTCTTGCTCCCCCCACCCAAATTCTTTCATTGCAGTGGGTCGAGTGGGTAGGTGAACAGCAGGTGAAAGCACCAGGGAATACAGCTCACCACCTGAGCCTTCCAGCACAGACAGGCTTGGGACTGTCCAGCCCAGCCTACAAGGGGGAAAGAGATGGTCTAATGATCTCCATCCTGCTTTCACATGCTTTCCTTTTCCTAAACTGTTCTCTCCACCATAACTCAGGCCAAGGGTTCAAGCAAACTCATCACGGTGAGAAGGAACTGAAGACAAAACAAGATGAGTCAAATGTACCTGATAGTCTAATACCTACCTTGCAAGGTCCTTGTAAAGATTAAATGATAGGATGTTTAGTATAAGCATCTGAAAATATAGTAAGTGTGTGACAAATGGTAGCTATGTTATCTACCTGTGGCTTTACAATAGGAGTTAAAACATCCATATAGAACCATTTTCAATTTAATTCTGCATACGATTATATGTTTTTTAGCCTCAATTGCCTGAAAATAGTAACTGTATTTTGTGTGTGTGTGTGTGTGTGTGTGTGTGTGTGTGTGTGTGTGTGTGTGTACACACCGGTCTATAACAGGTAGCTCCTGTTAAGCACTCCACAAATATGTGCTGACTGAAAGACATGTTGAAGTGAATAAAAAGAGGAGTGGGGCGCCTGGGTGACTCAGTCGGTTAAGCGTCTGACTTAATTTCGGCTCAGGTCATGATCTCAGGGTTGTGAGATTGAGCTCCATGTTGGGCTGTGTGCTGAGCATAGAGCCTACTTAAGAGTCTCTCTTTCCCTCGCTCTCTTCCTCCTTTGTTCATACACGCATGCTCTCTCTCTCTCCCTCAAAAAAAAGAAAAAAAAAAAAGAGGAGCAAAAAGGACTGTGCACGTCTACAAATACACTTACTCTTTTCAGCCTGGAGCTGGATGCCACAGCTTCACTGCTAGGGCGCAGAGAAAATCCTCCAGGATCTCTGTGTACCTACATCTAGCAGACCTAGAGGCTGCTCCAATCCTTTCCCCCTCAAAGATAGCCAAGCCAGGCAGGTTTTTCCCTTTACTCCCGTTCTTAATTCCTAGAAACACTATGAACATGGGAAGCTGAAAGTACTGGTCAAGATATGGGATCTATCCGTGTGTTTATGCCTCCAAAGGACCATGAGAGAAATATGCTAAGGTACATGCTAGTTCCAGCAACTGTCTAACCACGGAAGATATGGGAGTCCCAGATGTTTTCAAAGAGAATGAAGCATGGCTTAAGTTGAAAAGATGAATGAGATCCAAGCAGAAAAAAAAGAGAGAGAGAGAGAGAGAGAGAGAGAGAGAGAGACAAACCAAAAAACTGGAAAAAACCGTGCTCATGTAATCCTCAGAATGATCAGCTACGAACATGGATTTGGTACCTGGTGCCAACCAGGCAACTTAAAGCGCTTCCCAAAACAATCCAGCATATTATGTCAGGACGCATTTGTTTTTGTCTTTTATTTTTCAATCAATCAGCTCACCAATATCCTGAGAAGACCTGGATATGAGAATTATTTCTAGGAGCCGTTCAGTCACAGCGACCCACATGGGTCAGCGGTCTGTGGTTCCGTCTGCCTCACATCAGCAGGGGGTGTCAGCTCAAAGGTGGGGAGCATTTCTACTGTTCTGAAGACAGCCGGGTTGAGAGCCCGCTTAGACGGTTCAGTTGCTTTGCGGATAAGTGCCCCTTGGTTCGCTGCGCCTACTTACCGTGGTCCAGGATATACTTCACGATCTCCCCGTGGCCGGTTTTGGCTGCGTGGTGGAGGAGGGAGCAGTGGTCCGGCCCCTGAATTAGCAGACTGCCTCCATTTTTATAGCTTTCCATTAGCTGAGAAAGAGACACAGGAAAAGCAGCTCAGGCAGAGTCCGGAACAAGGGAAAGTACAGCTAACCGGTGATAAAATAAGAGTGATGTAGCAAACCACAAATGTTTCTAGCCTCAGAGGACGCTGAGAAGTCAAAGAGATGAAGCAACGTTCCTGCACTGTGTTAGCACTCGGATAGCTGGCCAGTGTCTCCCCTCCCTCTGGAGAGGGTCTGTGGGCACTAAAATGTGGAAGCTGAAACGTGCTGAGTGAGTTATTTCTTTTCTGTTTGATGTCTTTTTCTTTTCTGGGCACTGGTCGCTGTCCTAAGAGAGTGAAGGGCAGCAAAGAGAAGAAACACTTTCCTATGTTGGCTCGGCTTTCTCTGGAGTGAAAGAGTAATTAAGGCCGGAGACAGGAAGAGCTTGGTGTCTGGTAGCTAAGCTCCTTTCCGAGCCTATGGTTTCTCTCCAACCTCTAATGAACCTAGCTACCAAATACAGAAGCTCCTTCCCATTTTCCCGTGGGAGATGGTGGTACACGTGTGTACAGCCTCTTTCTTCTTCCAGATCTGCAACCCAGCCAGCACGCCTTCTGTTAATCATCCAATCCATACCCAGTGAGGCTAGAGATGATCCACAGGACGAGAACCCAAAGGATTCAGAGAATGTGGCAGGGGAAACCTAAAATACCTATATTGTGAGAACAGACTGGAAAATGACCAACAGATTTTGCAGCCCAAGAATCACGTGGCAAAATGAGGATGTGGTCTGATTTCATGAAATACTGAACATTACAGAAAGTGTAAATGGGTCCCTGTTCTCCAAACTGCAGTATAGGAGAACAAAAAGAGTCTTTCTGGAACTTCTAAAAGGTAGTTTCAGGACAAATAAGAATACAATAACCCGGCAGGTACCAAGCAAAAGGAATGGATCTATCACCAAGAAGTTAGAGGGCACACTAAAAAAAAAAAAGAAAAAAAAAAAAGTAAGCCTCTCATAAGGTCACAGAAAGTAAACTCATATCCAGCCATGGAACCGCCATGTGGCAGATGCCAGGGAAACAAAGATATAACAGGACTTGGTCATTGGCTTCAAGACCTCGCCATCCATGGGGAAGACAGACGTCACAAAGACACATACAGGAATGGAGAGGAACATAAGGAGGTTCTCACAGGGTGAAAAAAGAGTCAGGGAAGGCTTCCTAGAAAATAGGCCAAAAAGGACTAGTTGAATGGAAGTAAAGAACATATGGGGACTTTTTCCTTAAACTACAAGGCTATAGGACAGCAAGAGGTAGCTAATAGTTTTCCAGAAAGAATCTAAGCCTATCCAGTACTGTTCAACCTTAGTCTTACACTGACACTCCCTCTCTTCATAGGCAGATCCATAAGGGATTTGGGCTCAATGGAGAAGCACAGACCCAATCCATCAGCTGCCTGGATGCTGCCTTTCTGTGGGGTTTTTGGGACACTGCGGACATGAAGTTAGTCCGTGGGTATCTCATGCAACTCAGGTGCACAGCAGACGCTCCCAACAGCCTTCACACTGGATGGCTCCTGGGGTCTTCGGTTCTCTGCTGTCTGCTGTGTGCTGTCTCTCTTACAGACACACACACAATTTAATATCTAATATTTCTTCTGCTTTCTGCATGGTATGGAATAGACAAACAGAAGAAGGTGGAAAGGAAGAAAGAAAAGGGGAAGAAAAACTTGGGAAGGAAAGAGAAAAAGAATGAGAAAGAAAAACTAAGTCACTGTATTTCATCTTTCCATAAATAAGGTTAAGCAATTTCTTAGGCACTTAGGAAATGATTGTAACAGAGAACGTAATAAGACAACCTACTGAATATGGCAATTTCCCATATTTCAAATAATTCTCTATTAAGTACAAAAAAAGTGGGGTTGTATACACCAGGGACCCAAAAAATATGCTGCCTAGACTAAAAGCATATGTAAAATGAGATAAAAAGATGTCAAACGTACAGTAGTTTGCACATTTTTTTGGCTTAGAAGCTCTGCAAGGGCACGAATCACGCCTTACTGCCCAAAGCATCTAAGATAAGGCCTTGCAGGGAATCTGGGATAATATTGGTTCAATCCACTGCTTGGCAATAGCATCAAACTCCCAGGTACACTGCTTGGAGAGTACTTTTGTCTTGTGGGTGACAATTCTTCGATGTAGACTGTGCCACAGGCACCATTTCCAGAATTAGGTGTCTAAAGATGGCAGTTTATCAAGAAGCTTGCAAGCTTCTCACCATTTCTTTCCTATGAGTAACCTGATAACATTGTAGCACAGAGGTTTCTCAGTTGATTCAACAGACGGGCTTCAAAAAAAGTTGCATGCAAGGTCAGTGCTTCTCAGCTCTCTTTTAAGGCTTTTGGTTTCTCGATCTGCAATGGCACCATACTCCAAAGGCTGGTGAGTAAGGCAGAGCCTCTGTCCCTACACAGCTGCTGATATTATAGAGCAGATCGATGCCAATGTGGGTTATACAGGGATATACAGGCAGTCACGAGTCCCAATGCCTGAAAATGACATGAGACCAAATATAGCTTTTAGAATACTCATGGACTATACTATATAACAAATATTTGCATCTCCACTATGTTTATTAAAAAAACATGGACTAACACTACTAGCTAGCATTTTAGAGTCCCTTCTATGGAATAAAAACAGTCTTAAGAGGTTTACATGTACTGTTACGGTTGATCCTCACAACAAAGGAGAGAGGCAACATTATTCAAGTTTACAGATGAAGAAACTGAGGCACAGAGAGAATCAGATAATTATACAAAGTCACACATACAGTGAATGGCAGAGCCAAGATCTGAACCCAGGCAGTCTGACTCCAGAATGTGCACTCCCTCTAGAGGCAGCAGTGACCACTTCCTTCTCTCTGAACTAAGAAAACATAAGCTTGAATTAAAGTGTTCGAGGGAGATGAGACGGAGCATGTTCTTTTCGTTTAACTGTGATCCCCAGAGTACAAAACTGTAATCATGTTGGAAGCTGTAGGCTCTGGCCTGGAGAATGTATTTCTGGGTGTTGTCCAGATAATACTTACAGATGCACTCATTTCAAGACCTGTCTAAAAAGAAACCTTTAAACTGCAAATATCAGCTTCTAGAGAGCAGGAATTCCCGACACTGTGAGCACTGCATCCAGGGAACGTGCAGCCCATGTTAACGAGTCGAGACAACCAGCATGGTACCCCTGCATACATTCTCCACTGCTGGGAAACGTGGAGATGCTGTGAAGACTCCTCTGGCCCTCCCTGCCCAGTCGTCAAAAGAGCATCCTTCCCCTTCCAAGTCATTTAGCACAGGCAGGGGGATGATACATGACATACGAGAGATCATGAATATTTGGTGAGAAACGATGTTAAAGTTCTTAAAGAATCACCAAAAGTTTGGGTAGGAAGATATCTTACCTTCATAAGATCACCAGCTATTACTGCCTGCAAAATTGCTGTGGGAGACAAAAGAGAGATGTCCCATTAGTAGAAGACCCTCTCATTAAAAAATCCCCAAGGGCTGGATCCATATTTTGTAGAAATAGTCTACATTTGGGGCAGGAATCAGGGAAGGAGAAGCATGCCAAAGGTTGCATCTTGCAACAGGCTAAATAAAGCCTTCTCTTCATCCCTTCGCTACCCGGGCACCCATTCTATCCTACCTGGACACCCCCTCATGAAACTTGGAGCCACAGAGATTAGATTCAAATCTTAGCTCTGACACAAGTTGTGGGTGAATCATGGAAACCCTCTGAGCCCGGTTTCCACATCTGTCAACCAGCAAGTCTAAATCTTACAGAATGACTAAAATGGTCGATGAAATCGTATGGATGTTCTCAACTCATCTGGGAGGTGGACTGGGTGCCTAACCGTGATTGCTTCTGCTCCCTTCTTTCCAGTTCCTTCCACTTTGTCCTCTTGGGGTTCCAAAAATCACTACTAATTTTGCTCTGTAGTGAGAGACAAACACCTACCATTATGGAAATGAAGAGGACTGGAGGTAGTGAGGAAAGAACATGTATGCTTTTTTATGTTCTGAAGAAAATAACCACGCGGTCAGCATCTAATCCACTGGCGACTCTTACGGAAAGAACTCAAAGACTTAGGAAACCTAAACTAATTGTAAAAACATGTAGCTCCAGGGGCAAAAATCGAAGCGCACATACAAGTCACTTGGGAGGTAAAGGAGGGGACTCTCAGAGAGGGCAGGATGTGCGAGCATCTAATGACAGTGTTGGTTCCTGAACGGAACATGTGCATTAGGTTGGAAATGGTCCTTTAGAAAAACAAATACCCAGGTTCTAGGACTACCGAAGAAATAGATTATTGTACGGCTTGAATAGCACAAAATTTTAGAAGTAACTTGAATCTTATTTCTTAAGGTATCATTTTATTTTTATCTTTTTTATGATTTATTTGTTTATTTTAGAGAAAGAGAGGGCATGAGTGGGAGGGGTAGGGGGAGAGAGACTCTAAAGCAGACTCCCCGCTGAGCTCAGAGCCTGACTTGGGGCTCAGTCTCACCACCCTGAGATCATGACCTGAGCCAAAATCAAGAGTTGGACGCTTAACCGACTGAGCAACCCAGGCGCCCCAATACAGTGCCTTTTCACAATACTATAAACTTGATAACCTATAAAGACTATTTCCTTCCCTTTTCTCCAGGCCTTACAGAGCTAGTGGAGCTCTACTGGACAGAGGCCTGGACTGGACACAGGGACCCGCATTATGGTGACAATCAGGCCGCTCACTTGCACACGCATGTGTACTCTCTCTCTCTCCAAATAAATAAATAATATTTTTTTAAAAAGGCACTGGACTTAGAGTCTAATTCTAATCTCTAACTTAGCAGACATGTAAGCTTAACAAGTCAATGTTTCTGAACCAGTTTTCTTATTTGTAAAATAAACAGCTGTCTTGCTCATCTCTCTATCATAAGAACAAAACCGACAAATGAAAGCTTTATAAGTTCGAAACAACAGAGTGCTTACTTTTTCAAGATTATATTGAAACACTTCCCAGAAATGAAAAGAAAAAAGAGAAATAGAGAAAAGAGAGAGAAAAGAAGAAAAATGAGTTCATTAATTTAAAGCACTTCTGCAATAAAATTTGGTGTATATAAGCAGCAAATCAAGACAATAAAGGAATTCCCCAGGACAAAGTCTATTTGAGGAGCAGCAAGAAGAGAAGGGAGAAAAGAAAAAGAAAGGAAAGGAAAAGAAGGGAGGAAGAACGAAAAGAAAGAAAAAATATCAGAAGTTGGGGGAAAACTTATTGGTTAGCTGTGGAGTTCAAAGATTTCTTGGAGGAGGTGAAGTTCAAGCCAACTCTTCCGTGGTAAGTGGAATTAACTAGCAAAGAAGATTTGGAAAATCCTTGCAAGAAGAAGGTAGGATCTGAACAAAGACATGGAAGTTAAGTTGTGATGTCTAAGGGAACCTTCGAAGAGCTGTATATCATCCTCCCTGGGGTGGGAAGTGGCTGCAGATAAGGTGCTGCGGAGTCGGAGGGAGCCCCCCGCCCCGCTAGTGAGCACCTCTTCTGTCAAGATAAGGCACTTGGAGTTTATCCTGCAGGTGGTGAGGAACCATTGCAGAGGTAAAAATACACCAGAGAAGCATATAAATGTCAACCATGCCAGTTTGATCCCACCCTCCCCACTCCTGGAAAGAGAATTATGACCTGCTCTCTGCTCATTTTCTCCGGATTGCCCAATATTATAGCCTCTTTAAATGTCTACCTCAGACTCATTCACAAATACTACTATGTTTGTTGGTTTCCAGCAGCCTCCCGATTTAAAGTCCCCATGAACAGGTAGAAGATCATATAACAGAATCATAACCACAAATAATTTCCAATTGTACTGGAGATGGAAAGCGGGGATATATATTCTGTAGTCAAGCAATACACCCAAGGGTAGCTATTATGCAAACATTATTAGGCTCAAGGCTCACTTCTCTCTCCTGATTAATGTCCTTCCCCATGAACACTGCTGTTTAAGATTTCCTCTGCATAAAGAGAGCTTGAATCTATTAGTATTCAACTCCAGATAATAACCTTCTGAAAGATCAAGCTTCAAAAACAAATAATGAGTTGTTATGATTACAGTATTATTCTTTATTATTTCTTGAGCTCCAAGCTTACCTTCCTGCCTTTTCCAAAACTCTTTCCAACTGGGGAAATCATGATCCCAAATGCAAAGAAGGGAAGTCAAATTGCTGATGGGACGTAAAGGTAATTGAGTAGATGGATAGTAAGTTTCTTGGACAATTAAATCATAGAAACTTATGTAGTTAGGCAGGAGAGTAAGGGAATGGAGAACTGAGAGATCTGTCATTTTTAGAGCTTAGAAGCAGAACCATTAATTCATATGAAATGGTTGATATTTCCTTCAGTGCTCTGCCTTCCAATACAGTGTTATCCAGTAAACATCTTGGGACTGAGAAGTCAGGATTGCCAGAAAGGAATCCCCCATCTTCCTTCTTACTCTCTCCCTCTAGGACCTCGATTCCCAACAGTCTGGATATCCTCAGAAATTGTGCATGAAGGCACAATGGCTATGCACTAGAATCAGGATAGGGACAAAACAATTCATAGGGTCACTGGCTGGCCACCTGCTCCTGCCCTGCCAGGCCCTGTTTGAGGTTCTGGGGATACCTCCGTACCAAGCAAACTCCATCCTCTTAGAGAACTGGCATTTTGGCAAGAAGTCCAAATTAGGAAGGGATACATCATAACTGAGCCAAGAATCAGACTGCCTGTGAGTCCCGGGGAGCACCATGAACTGGCTGTAACCTTGGGCAAGTTACAGTTTACCAACAGTCAGTTCTCTCATTAGAAAAATGAAGATAAAGTCAATACTTTTGGGACTCTGCCTTTCAAATCAGCTCAAGGAACAGAGGACTGACTATTACAGTCTCCTATGTAGAACACCATGGAATCCTGATATTTTTGACCTCATGACACAGAAAAAGAACCATTTCTCACCTATGAAATGAGAAGGTTAGATTAAGGCAATTACAACTGTAGAGTTTGCCATCTGATTACCTCCAAAGGGATAGTTTAAGGTTGCGGTTTTTGCTATGCCAATGAAAATATTTAATAAAATGTATACAGGGCTTGGCAAAGTCACGTATATGAGCTCCCAATAAATCAACTGAAATAACTACATCATATAGTCTCAACTCTGAACACTTAGGTCTATTTTAAAAGTTTAAGCTTTCATGTTATATCTCAGTTCTTAAATTAATATTCTATTTCCAAACTGCTTGTCACCTACTAATAATAGCAGTCACTTAAATCTTTTTTTAAAAAATTTATGGAAGAAAAAAATTAAAAGTACAAACCACCACCATCGAACAAAGAATAGCTTGTAGAGCCCTGGGTTGGGGAAGAAATCAGTTGCTGCACTGAGAAGCATAAATATATATCTGGCTTTGCCAAGTTCTGCATACTTTTTACTCCTAAATATTTGATCCGTGAAGCAAGAAGCACGTCCTAGAACTGTCCCTTCAGAAGCGGTCATATTCTACATTCCAGAGCTATTTTGGGTCCTAGCCTAAACTTCTCATTTCATAGATGAGAAAACAGTCTTGAGAAGTAAATGGACTTTTCCAAGGTCACACAGATAGTTAGCAATCCAGATGACAGAGAGACTCTTATTTTTTTTTCTTTGTTTCTTTTACATTTTCTCTAATGTTATTGCATCTGACCCCTATGTTAGAATTCCTTCCACCATGCTGTTTCCCCTTGAACCTGGAGCAAGGCGGGCAAACACTAAAACAACCCCAAATAAAAGTTTCATGAATGCATCACATGCAAAATGAAGTCAATTTAAGGCTTCAAGGTCCAACACCTTTTATGCCAAAGGAGACACTGCATATCGAGTGCACCCAGGGCAGATGTTGCATTCACAATCCCATTGATCTGATCATGATGGGCATCTTCCTACTTCTCCTTTATTCAGAGTCACTTATTGCTTAGTCACCGGATGGCTTGCATTGTCAGCTGCTCAAGAGCCTACTTCTTTTAGACACCTACTTCTGCAGAGCTTTTCCTGCATTTTCCTTATCAGAAGTATTCTGTCCAATTTTTCTACTCTGTAAGCAGTCAGTCATGGGACATGCACAACAAACAGTGAAGGCTTAGCTCCCCAAAATGGAACTGAGTACAATCATCAGATACAGCAAAGGTAACTAACACTCATTTAATGGTATGGGTAACTACTGTGAATTATGCTAATGAGGCATAAATGAGAAGCAGCTCATGAAAATGACTGTAATTAGTATTATTTTACATAGTCATACACAACAAGGTGAGGTGAGAGGAAGGAGGAATTAGATATTTTGAAAGACCTCTGCATTTTAATATGAGCCTAGAGGAGGTTTTGACAACTGATAATAAGCTATGTGCCAAATTATTTGTTAATAGCTAAAATACTGAGGGTTTTTAATATATTGGAACAAATTCAAGATTATTCTTACAATGACGCACAAATCTGCATCAGCTCTCCATGACTGCATAACTGTTAGGCAGTCACAGAGCTGCATCATCCCAAAACATAGTGGCTTCAAACAAAACAATTACTTTTGCTCAAAAGTCTGCTATTGGGGCCAGGTTCAGCCAAAAGTGTGTCTTCCCTCCACCTGGCATCAGGTGGGGCAGCTCCATTGAGAGCTCAAAGACCCACTTTCAAGATGATTATACACGACAGGAAACTGGGTGCTGGCTTCAGCTGGGAGCTTTTGCTCCCTGAGCATGACATTCCATGGCTTCTTGGGCTTCCTCCCAAAATGGCGACTGGGTTTCAAAAGCAACCATCCCCGGAAAGCTTCGTGGAAGTCACCTCTCCTTGGAAATCATGGGGTGTCACTTCTGCTACAGTCTTAATTAAGTCTGCCCATATTCAAGAAAACCCAGACCCCACATCTCAATGAAAATAATGTCAAAGTCATACTGCAAAAAGAATGTGTGGGATGGGAGCTCATGCTGTGACTGTTTTTAGAAAATTCAGTCTTTCACATCATGCGCTTACATTGTGATGTGCTTTGAGTAAGAGGGTTGACACTGACTTTTGGTTAGCATTGGGAAATGGCCATGAATGGCCTTTGTTACCTGTGTCCGCTATGGACGTGTGTTTTGCATGCAATATCATCTGTTTATGTCACGAGTATCTCAGTAGAAAAATGCAAAAGGCTGACAACTGCTTATTCAAGGATCAGCTTTTTGGAGCAGGAGGAAGAAAGGCGAGTAGATGATGATGCAGACAACAAGTGTTTGTTGAGTTGAATTAAGAATTCTATCTAAGGTAAGCTTTACCCTGAATCTCTCTTTAATAATCAGATGTAAGAAAAAAACACTGTCTCTCCTCTTTTTCCTCCTCCAGTCAAGCAAGCACTCACTTATCTAACTCTAGCCCCATATCCCTCCCACCTGGTCTACCAGCTTCTCCTCCTTTACCAAAATACAGAGTGGAGGACTCAGAGCACACACTTCCAGGATCTCCTCCTCATTGGGATTAATCCATCAGCGGCATCAGAAGGCCATGAAATGCTACAATGGTCTAATATTCAACCACCACCTGTGCCAATGGTGCTCAGAGTGTGTAACCATAGATGGGAGACTTAAATAGGTTTTGTTTTTCTCTAATGACAGGGTTAATCCTCAAATTGAATTAGTCCCTGCTAACTGAATACATGAATGCCTATGGGTTCTTTCCATCTGCTGCAGCAATCCTTTTGAAGCTACTATTGGCATGGAAGGAGTTTCCTGTTTGGAGAAAAAACAAACAGCCCCCTATCCAGTGTTCCCTCCTGGCAGAAAACCTGCACCTTGCTGCCAGAGGACTGGGACATGCTCCTTTCCGAAGCAGTTCGTTCTATTTCTCTTATTTCCCCCCTAGAATTAGCTATAAACAGCGTGGGGACCAGATGTCTCTCCCCGACAGCCCATTTGTTTACCTGTGGTTGTGAAATTGTTCTCTGGTTGTTGCACATGTGGAAACTCCATTTCTGCCCTTAAGCCACAAGCACAGGGGCTGTGTTTTCACTTTTTTTTTTCTCTTTGTTTTATCTACATCCCATCTTTCAATAAAAGCTCTAGTACAAGAAATACATGAAGTGCTTAATAAATACTTGGTTGATACCTGTGGTCTGGTGATTCTGTGAACTATCATGCAATATTCTTCCAACCCCGAATTAAGGAACACATGTTAAGGAATGGAAGAAAGCCCATTTTACTGTCCCCTGCTACACCCGGCAGTCAATTTTGGAGTTGGGAATATTCTCCTATCTTTTCAGGTATCTAAAAGTGTTTATTAGATGCAGCAAAACAACATCGTAAGTATCTCAATAAACCAGAAGTATTTATATTATGGGTCAAATCAGAGCCCTATACTAAGCAATAGTTATTTCCTAGAACATCAGCCGTAAGCCTTGGATCAGTGTTAAGAGAAATTTCATGGGTTAATTTGCTTTGAGCACTGGGCTAGAGAAGCCAAGTTCACAGGTCTTCCTTGGTCTTCCCCAGTCACGGTAGGTTACTTTCAGCCAGCTGAAATATATGCCAATAGTCACAGGAGGGATGAGAGAGGTTCTTGAAGATATCCTCCTGAGAATCTATGCAACTCAAAATTAATATGTTCTCTAGTAATGACATATTAATACTCTGATCTTTGGATGTAGTAGCCAACACTTTTTAAAAAAATAGAGTCCACCTTCTAAAGTAATATCCAAGTATTCCTTTAAAACTAGAAAAATATCAATTCCTTTTTAGTGTCAATATTACAGAATCCCATCAACTATTTTTGTCCAATAACTATTAAGCCTCCACCAACAGGGAAGATTTTTCACATATGTAAAGGGTTTTAATCTGGTTATACTTTATTAAATTCATATTTATGAACCCCAAATAATCATAGTACATAACACTCTTTTGCCTTCTTAACATTTGAATAAAGTAGTACATATTAAAATCCATAGTACACTATATCTGTCTTAGTGATGGAAGAGATTAAAAGAAAATTCTAGCCTTTTCAAAAGTCCCCCATCTCTAGAATGTCGAGAGAATTTAACTTCAATTGATGAAATTTATTTTTGCTTTCCTGGCATTTGGATGATAAAGCTATAACCCTGAGAGGCTAAGAGAAATGGAAGAACTAATAAATAAGGTCCTCCTTCACCTCACAGGTGAGAGGAAGGTGCCAAGTAGAAGCTGGACGTTGTTCCTAATGACTCTGACTGAGGACCTCAGAGATAGCATCAGCGCCTTGGCTTCATCCCACCTTTCAACGTCGGGCCGCCTTCTTCCTACGAGAGGTCTCCTTGAATTCATCTGATATACTGTAGCTGTGTCCTTCAGGACCTCTAAAAGGAACTTAGGTTGAAAACCTGTGCTCATATTTCATTCCGTGACAGCAGTGAGCAGATCTGACGTGGCCTGAAAGTGATGGATGGTAATTGGTTGTAACCAAACATCAAGACTGCATATGGGAAATAGTGTGTAAGGTCAGGATCCAAGTACAACTGAGTGTGCTCTGGAGCTCAGAAAGATGATGGGTGTATGGGTCATCCGGTCATTGGGATGCACAGTAAGTACCTTATCACTGCCTAGCAGCACACTGACCACTCTGGATAAGGAAGGCCTTTTGAACTAAGGACAGGTTTAGCCAAAACACTCCTCACTGAAACACAAGTAAAACCAGGGAGGAGTTAACACAGCAAAGGTCACTTTCAGGGACAAACACCAGCAAAATGCACATAGAGTAAAAGTGTACAATTTTTTTTAAAAAGATTTTTTTTAAAAGTCTCTAGAGCCTGCTTCACTTTAAGTGTAAATATAGACAATTGGTACTTGTAACTAAGTTATAATCAAATGCTAAGTTTGAACCTTCCGCAGATTAGCATAACACTAACTGAAAGCATAGAAAAATAAAGTATTTTACTTCAGAGAAATGAACAATAAGTATTAACTTTCACTTCGACATTACACTAAGTTGACCTAAGCAGTATCACACCTATGAGTAAGAATTCTAAAGTCAATGGTTAGTTCTGAAGCTTGCTCGGAAGATACAAAATAGAATAGGCTTCAGTATATGGACAAATCTTCAATGATATTTACTAAAGAACAGATTTTACCAGTTGCCATGAAGGGAAGTAAAAACTAAACCTTCATTCTTCTTAGGAACTCCTATATTCTTTTTTTTTTTTTTTTTTAAGATTATTTATTTATTTATTTGACAGAGAGAGACACAGCGAGAGAGGGAACACAAGCAGGGGGAGAGGGAGAGGGAGAAGCAGGCTTCCTGCTGAGCAGGGAGCCCGATGCAGGGCTCGATCCCAGGACACTGGGATCATGACCTGAGTCGAAGGCAGACGCTTAACCGACTGAGCCACCCAGGCGCCCCAGGAACTCCTATATTCTTAAGGAAGAAAAAAGTGATCTAGAAAGTAACACGTGTGTCCTTACACATCCACACGGAGCCCCTGACTGCTAAGGAAAGAGAGTGGTGTATGGAATGATGTCTTAGGGAAGTTGTAAGAAATTGTCCATAAAGGGAAGATCTGCATTGGCAGAAAATACGGATGGAGAATTTTCTGTGGAGACGTCCAGCTGGCTGAGAGGCATGGGTAAATAAGTGATAAGCAGTTTCACTTGATAAAGTGGGATGTCAAAAATGGGGGTAGGGAGAAAGGAGGCAGGGAGGGAGTGAAGCTCCCAGGAGAACAGCTTCTAAGACACAGAGAGTGATGTGAGGCCAAAAACTTTTTTTTTAATGTCACTGAAAATCACTCACCAACTCCATTTTCAGAATCCAACTTTGGCCAAGATTATCACTCTCTTTCTCAAATATAAAAGAAGCTTCAATAGAAAGACCCCTGGGAAATCAGAGCCCAAAGAACATCTTGGGGTGAGCCATCCTTTCTGAGAATGAGAAGGAGCCCAGAGAGTTAGGGAAGATATGAGGCCCAGAGGGGCACGTGGTCTTATAAAACCCCACCTCTAATTTTTCTTTTTTCTTTTTTTTTTTTGCAATGGCTAAAATAATTGCCTTTACTTAGTAGGGCACAAGAGCGGACGGAAGTGTCCCCGGACTGCACAAACCTGAGTGGGCTCTGGCTGATTACAAATCCCTTTTTCAATAAGCCCTGGGGCCTCACTTTGTCAGGAGAAAAGCTGGAAACTGCATAATTAAGTAGTAATGTATTTTGTTACCTTGTTAAAGAAAGCTACCAGTGTGAAAGCTGCCTGCAGCACTTATGTACTTGCAAAGCTGATTTTCTCTCTTTTCAGGAGGCGCGTACCTGGTGAGGTATGGAAACAGCAGGGCTGTGTGTGTCATCACAAGCAGAAATAGTAACAGACTGGCACTCCTCTGCAGGCATCCATACGCCTGCCCCATAGAAAGCAGGACATGGGTGTCTCCCAAATACCCTTCCAAAACTGAAGGTGACCTTTTGGGGTTCTCCTCATGTATCTCATTGCCCAGGATTCTTCCGTGCCTCAGAGGCATGAGTCTAGAGGACAGAAGAAGCCTTAAATGGCAGCCAGCTCAGCCTGCTCTCTAAAGAGACCAAGGCCTAAGGGGAAACAATCTGCCCCAGATTCCCCCACCCTGCGGAGAAGAGAGCCAGGGCCTGGCCAGGTCAACACTCTCGTCCTTGCCCGACGCTACCAACCACACTCAAGTGTCCACTGCCCAGAACAAAATGAGTCACTCTGTGCACTGGACTGTAACCTGAAGGACATGTTTGGTTCCAGCAAAGTGAGAAACCAGTACGCTTGAAGAATATCCTAAGTCCATGCAAATATGACATATCGGGTCTATTTATAGAAAAAAGATATTCCCATTTTGGGTATTTGACACTGATAACTTCTCCTGCTCCCTTTGGCACATCTACTCTCCAGCTCTGTCCCTTTCTTTTGTGAATATTTGCAAGTAAACTATGTGCCAGGCATGGAGCTGAATACTCTCGAAATTAATCCTGATACAACTGCTAGATCTGTACTGATAACTGTCATCACCCCCATTTCAGGACAACAAACTGAGGCTTTGTGGGCCGCCCTATTGCCTGGGAGAAGGCACGCTGTGTGTGGCCGCGACCGTGGTGCCCCGACAAGCAGAGCCCCCGAGTGCACCCAGAAGATGACGACTGACTCAGAAGGCTGGCCAGATGAGGCAGCATTTCGTTGACCTCATTAGCTTGAAGACAAGCTGACTGATGGCCATTTCTACAGCTCCAAGGAGCTAGCGCAGACAGTGTGGACAAAAATTCACCCAGAAAAAAAATGCTTCCAACTGGAACATGCCAGGATGGAACATAATACAAACTACCCAAGGCTAATCTTCCAGGAACCGACTGAAAAAGTGTTTTGCACCTGGTAAGCATGATAAGGGAGGCTTGGGCCAAGACCATCATTCAGGGAAAGTGGTGACCAGTACCCACATAGTTCTTTGTGGGAGGAAGGCATCAAAAGAACAAATAAGCTTTCGGTGGAGCTCACTGGGGAAAAAAATGTTCATTGGATCCTGGGGTTTCTCTAGTCAAGTAGGCAACAGACAAATGGAGTAACAATGACACTACTTTCAGGACGGGTACTACCATCACTGTCAATGTATCTGCCCCGCCCCTTGGGGACACGGGTGTAAACACAGCTCAGATCCTATCATCTCATACACTAGAAAGCTTAAGTAAACATAGTATACTTTAAAGAGTAAGCACCATTCGATTCTTCGTTTCTGCTCTTATACATGACTACTTGGAGACCAAGTCAGGCACCTGCCAAGCCCTTTCACACACTTACCTGGGGGACAAGTGACCGATCCGCAGGCATGAAATCTGTGATAGCTTCATCCCCGGCCAGACACACAACCTTCTTTGATGACCTCTTCTGACCCATCCGCGTACAAGTAAACCAGGGGGTTAGCCTTCTCCCCGCCTCTCTCCTTTCTTGTCACTTTCTTATTTCGAGATGTTGTAAAGACTTAGAATATTCTCTGAGGTCAGAGAATCTCAAGCCAAGTTATAGGTAAATCTCAGTAAAGAGCACTCTTCCTCCCCAACACATACTCATCTCTAATGAGGCTTCAAAAAATAATTAGATGATGATCACCAACAAAGCCCTCCAAAGAAACCACAGGATCAAAGGATTATGTGATTATAGCCAACAGTGAGATTTAAGAAAGGGGTAGGAGAGAGAAGAGCAGGGTCAGGACCCACAGAAAGTGATATAACCTGATTCTGGAAAGCCCAGGGGCTTGGGTGTTGTTTTGTTTGCTTGTTCTGTTTTCTTTTGTTTTTTAATCAGCAGTGACTGTCTGTTTTCCCAGGAAATGTGAAAGAAGGCTAGCCAAAGAAAAGCATGCTGTCATTTTTATGCCTTCCCTTTCACACAGTTTTTGGGGAGCACCCAGTGAGACCACCATAAAAGGCCTTTTTTTTTTTTTCAGCACATTACGAACTGAATTTCTTTGGAAAAGGACCAGGACTAACCTATCTTCGACAACAGGGAACAATCTTAATGAGGCTACAATGGAATTCAAAGACGCGTAGTGAGTTTCTGTTTGCCAACCCCACATACCGCAGCGAATGTAACAGTGAGATTTGTATAGAGAAAATCAATTCTGTGCCCGGGCACAGGATAGAATGGGGCAACATCTCTATTCACTGGGTTCGTAGTCAAATAGGAAGGCCAACACCACCCATGGGGAAAAAAATTTGGAATACACTCAAAAAAACAGTAAGTGAATAGGGAAGGGAAAATCGTGGGCATTTGAGTTGTCAGGAAAATTCATCATTGTTTGTCCTTAGAATCTGTGGAGGTGGTTCCAACACGCAGGAATTAATGAGCACCAAAGAGGGGCTTGAATGAAAGACAATGAAGGTGGTCTGCCAGGGAGATGGTAGGAGGTGATACAAACCATATGGCTGGGTGAATATAAAGGAGATGAACCTGGAGAGGGGCCCACAAGCAGGGGAGTAGAAATAATTCACTAAAGCCACATGAACTAAACCAGGGTAAGAAAGGGCCTCAAAAGCGAGCACTAAAATGTTTGAATCTAATTAAAAAGCCAATGGGGGATTCCATAGTCAGAAACAGAACATGGGGCAAAAAAGAACACTCTCGCTACTTAGCATTAGCTAGCCCAAAGTCATTGCAAAGTGACATACTGTGATGGCCGACACTGAAACCTCTTCCCAGAGAGGCAATTCAAGATCTGTGAGGTTTCCATCTGTATCATCAGTTGAGTTTACTTTACTCATTGCATTTTACTAATAAACAACTTATAGAAAATACAGGGAAAAACATCTAACTTTTTAAATCTACATTACTATTCTGGTCATAATATTGTCTTCCTGTTTGTGATATTTCCTTAAGGAAATAGCTACCTTTCAAGAATTCTACCTTTTTAAAAATGGATGTTATTGACAGGAAATTGTTTCCTGGATTAGTTTCCTTGATCAAGGAAATGGTTTCCTTGATTATGGAAGTATGAGGATAGAAGTGGATCAAGAACACACCTTTGAATTGTTCTGTGGAAAGGGTATTGGTCACTGATATGAAAAAATATATATACCTCATTTTTAATGATGATTTACTGCCTAATAATTAGGAGATTTTCATTCAACTGAAAGAATCAAGATTTCCTACTACATGAGCTCAACCCTTCACAATGCTATTGAGGGACTGTATGGAGGAGTGGCTGAAAATGGGACCTGGATCTAGATTACCCGAGTGTAAATCCAAGTTCCAACCTTTACCAGCTGTGCCTGGGACCTTGGAAAATCACCTAAAAGGTCTGTGCCTTAGTTTCCTCATCTGTAAAGTGGGAATTGTAGTATTACTATGATTGTTTTGTAGAATAAATATATCTAAAACATCCGGAGTAGTTGGTTCAGTATATACTAGTTTGGTGTGACCTAAAAGAAAGCATTTAACCTCCCTAAGTCTGAACAGAACATACCTTAGGACAATGCCTGGCACTGATTAAGTTTTAATAAACACTGACTTTTTTTTAAGTTTTAAGTACGTCTAAGAGTATATTAACCCACATAGTTCCAAAGGAGTAGTTGCAATTATTTTGCTGAAACACAAGGACCCAAACCTTAATTAATCCCTCCATTCTGAGTTTCTCAAAAATAAATTATTCTTGTTTTAATTTTTCAATCTCAGGAGATAGCAGAAATTTAAAAATATATATAAGTTCCAAGATGTTTAACTTTTATTTGAATAAAGATGAATATAAGCATCTCTTTTTGATAGTAAGCGGAATCACAGACACTAACCTTCCCTAACAATTTAATCTAAGATGATGGATTTTAAAAAATCAGGAAATATGGGAAGGTGGTGGTAATAGTTGCAGCAGACTTTTTTGTTGTTTCTTTTTTGTCTTTTTCTGAAGTTTTTATTTAAATTCCAGTTAGTTAACATACAGTGTAATATTAGTTTCAGGTGCAGAATTTAGTGATTCATCACAATAAGTGCCCTCCTTACTGCCCATCTGGAACTCCACATAGAGAGGCAGAGAAACTCGGTAAAAGAACCAAAACACATGGTCAATCCTTAAAAGGAGGTAACAAGATATCCTCATAAACTTTAAGATTACAAATGGCTGGGGAGAGGCCATTAACAGCCCAAAGACCTGCATTCTCCCAGTGTCTGCACAGGGAGGCAGTGGGGTGGCTGATGCACCTGACGGCAGGAGTGCCACAAAATAGCCAACAGGTGGTCGTGGAAAAGTCCAGGGCGCCCGTATGAGAACAGCCTCAGAAGCTGTTCCCATTTCCTTGACAAATCCATGCAAGGAGCCCCAGTAAAAACTAAAGTACCCAGAGCATTGCAGCTCCTGGGAACTCTCAAAACTGACCACCTAGGACGCCCCTTCAAGACAGGACCCAAACTGAGGATGAATTTCTGAGTGGAATACACACTGAGCTGAACACAGCTAATAGGAGTAAAGGAAGAGGTCTGGATAAAAGTGAGGCTATGGATCAAAGCCAGGAAGTCTGAGAAAGAAAGCCATCACCTTTCAACAGGACACAAAACCAATAGAAAAAAGAGCCCTCTGAAGTGAGAATAGCTAACTGAACGTATTTTTCTTCCCACAATTCAGAAAAATGAATTTCATATAAAAATAGCAAAGAAAGAAGTAAAATCTCCTATGTAGTTATTTTAGGAAAGAAAAGAATAAAGAACAGAATAAAATCTTAGACGCATGAAAGTGTACCACAAAATCTTGCTCAAAAAATAGTAGCATACTATTTCAAATAAGCTTAGTGGCATTAGTAAAGTGATACACAATATCAAGAATAGCATGAATCAGAATAATTCAGAAATGAGGTGCTGTCATTCAACAAAGAACTAGAAATAAGTGAAAAAATCATTTTCCAATGAAGACAAACTAGAAGAACACAGAAACAAATAAATTCAACCAATAAAGTCTGAAGAAAAGTAGATAAAGAAACTTTTAAAAAAATAAGGAAAGGGGCAAAAAGAATGTGAGAGGAAATGACAAATGTTAAAGATACATAGAGAAGATCAAACATACAAAAGGAGCTCCTGCAGAAGAAAACCAAAGCGAAAGAACAGAACACATAAATACTTTATTCAAGAACACTGTTCTGAATTTCAAAAATGAACCACACATTTAAATGGTGTATCATGTATCTGAGAACAGGAATGTCTCAAAATGATCTACACCAAGGTATATTTTCGGAAAGGTCTTGGATACTAAATAAAAATATCCTGGGGCATCTGGGGGGCTCAGTAGGTTAAGCGTCCAACTCTGGGTTTCCACTCAGGTCATGATTTCAGGGTCATGGGACTGAGCCCTGCCCACATTGGGGAGTGGACTTGTGGATTCTCTCTCTCCCACTCCTCTGCCCCTCCCTCTGCTCATGCCCTCTCTCTAAAATAAATAAGTCTTAAGAAAATATATCCTTTGGGTATCTAGGAAAAAAGAAAAGAATTTTATAAGGAAAATATCCAGACTTTAAAAGCAATGCTTTATGCCACATGTGACATGATGAGTCTGTATGGACCACAACTAATTTTTAAGGGTAAAAGTCCCAGAAAAGCTATTACATGAAACAACTCAAAAAATAAGGTTTTCAAGAGATTTCCCTAAGGGATCTAGTGGAAAATGTGGTTCAGAAAATCAAAATAACCAGAGAGACTTCAACGTAATGACTTGTGATGAGCATTAATTAGTTACTTTTGCAACTAGGTCAAAAATGAAAAAAGGGAGAAATTATAGTATGCAGTGGCTATATGATCTTAATCCCAATATATCATAAATCAATAAAAATGCAAGGAAATATGTTTTAATTCCTTTCAGTAATTCTAATTGAATTGTGTGGGCTAAAATAAAAGATTGAGCACGTATATGTGAATATATACACACATACAGACACACACACACATATATATCCTGAATGCAAATATAACTGTCTTATCTCTGCTCAACCAGAAACAATGAACTAGTAGTATCTAGTGCCCAAATTGTGGTCTTGAAACACTATTTTTCATTGGAAGAATCTAAGAGGTTTTAGAGAAATGACATCTAGGGCAAGAAGCAAGAACTACAAAAGATGAGCCTGAAACATCTTGTAATGCTGGGTATCAAGGAAATTATCTAAGAATATTAGGACAATGTTAGGAAGACTTAGAAGTCAACATGAAGGGACTGCCTTCTTGCCAAAGATAGAAAAATTTAAACTTCAATAAGAATAATAACTGCAATGCACTGAAGCCCATGAAATGTGTTAAAATTCATGGGGTGCCTGGCTGGCTAGATCAGTAGAGTATGCGACTCTTGATTGCATGAGTCGTGAGTTTAAGGCCCACACTGGGCATGGAGCCTACTTAAAAAAAAAAAAAAAAAAAAAAAAAAAAGAATTAGGAATTCATCAAGATTTTTGAACTTGGTCATTTTTTTACAGTGATAAGGAATCAACTAATTATCTTGATAACCAGATAAATAAAAGGACAGACTTGAACATTTATTCTGTTTTCCTGTACGGGCCTGTTTCACTGGGTAATCAAAGAGTAGAGGAGATGAAGTAGCTCTTTATAAAATGACAGAAGTGGAAAACTCCCAAAGGTAGCATTACAACAGCACAATTTTATAACCCCAATTAATAAATCTAGGTACTGGACATCAATTAAACAGTGAAATCCAGACATCACTTGCCCTTGATCAAAGAACACATTCTCACCAATAGACTTGACAAAGAGATCAGACCTGAGTTTGATCGAGCCCCTGTGCGTCAGTGTTCACTCACTCAGCAAAATCCCCCGTGTGAAAGTCTGTAGTTCAAATGGCCTGAGCACTTCAAAGATAAGTTCTAAGTAAAAGAAAGGAATAGATGGAGAATGTGTGTTTGAAAGAGACCTAAAAGACATACTATATTTTTTTTAATGGGCAAGATTAAACTATAGTATCTAGAGTGTGCTAGATAAAATTAGAGTGAGTGATAAGATTTTATAGATATGCAAAAAAAAAAAGAAAAGAAAAGAAAAGAAAAGAAACAAAACAACACATAAAAAACCAGAAGCCAAGATAGTGGTTACTTTTAGAGGCCTGGAGACATGCAATTAGGATGGAGACACATGGAAGGAATTCTGTTTTTTTGGCCTGAGTGATGGTTATGAAGGTATTACCATTATAATATATATATGCCTATATATATATATAAATATAATATGCCAAGCTATATATTGTGTTTCATTTTACAACGAAAATAAAGTAAAGCTCATCATACACACTCACTCCCTGCTCTTAAGAGAGACAGTAAGGAATCCATAAATCCATTAAATAAAGTGAATCCACTGACCCTAGCAGATGAGCAGGTACCCAAACTACCTGATACCCTAAAGGTTTCTGCCACACGCTGAGGATTTTGAGACACTCTTTGATGTCTGTGTGAGACATGGGATACACAGAAGATAAAGCCAGGAACCTGCCCAAATAGAACCCCACATAAAATTGTGCCCCTGAAGAGCTAAATCAGTATAGATGAATAATAAATAAAGCCTATAAGGGATCTAACAAGAAAACTTGATGTTGTGTGGGCATAAAACCAAAAACAAGGAAACTCACGTGAATTTATTGCCATCAACTGAATACTATGCACTCTGAATTAATGTCTCTGTGTTCCCTATGTAGCTTAAACAAGAAACAAACAAGCATACACACACAAACTCACCAATGGAGAATTTAATTTAAATTAATCAAGATTGGTAGTTTTCTTTGGTGACTGGCAAACCTCTCTGAAGGACTTAAAGAATTCTGGTGCATGAAGGTCCAAGGAAATGAGTGGCTCAAAGAATAATCTAAAACATATAAATACAAATCAGTAAAAAACAAGAAAACAACTTTGAAGGAATTATCTAGGCTGCATTCCAGAGAAACAAAGAGAAATAAAATATAAGAGAGAGTAGGACACTTACAGGTTAGCATCAAAAGGTCCATCATGCATCCAAACAGAATTTCAGAAGGAGATACACAGAGAAGAGAAAGCATTCAGGTAACGTTTGTATACTTAAATTGTCTATGTTGGGGGCGCCTGGGTGACTCAATCGGCTAAGCGTCTGCCTTTGGCTCAGGTCGTGATCCCAGGGTCCTGGGATCCAGTCCCTCGTTCGGCTCGCTGCTCAGCGGGGAGCTCATTTCTCCCTCTCCCTCTGCCCCTCCCCGCTGCTCCTGCACATGCTCTCTCTTTCTCTCTCACTCTTTCTCAAATAAAAACCTTTAAAAAAATAAAATAAATTGTCTATGTTAGAAAAAAAGTAGAAAAAAGTAGAAAAATAAGCCAAATGATTAGAATAAAGGAAATTATAAAGATAAGAAACCAATGAAACAGAAAACAAATATATAATAGAGAGGACCATGAAGCTAAAAAACAGTTTCTTGAAAAAAGCTATAAAATAATGAGAGCTCCAAGGCTCTGTGGGGGGGTGAGGGAGGGCAAAGACACAAAAAAAGAGAAGCAGGCAAAAACAATATTAAAAATGAAAAGATAGATGTAACCTTAGATCTCACAGAAATTACACAGATAACAAGATATAAAAAATTTATGCCAAAAATGAAAAAAACTTTAATAGATGAATTCCGAAAAAAAAAAAGTTACCAATACTGATTTAAGGAGAAATAGAGAATCTGACTAGCTCTTTAAACAAATACTATGAATCTGCGATTGAAATTTTCCCACCAAGGAAATGCCATCCCTAGATAGTTTTACTGATGGGATCTTCCAAAGTATTCCAGAGATCGATAAACCAAGTGCTATACAAAGTCTTCCAGAGATTAGAAAACAGGGAAACATTCTCTAATTCCTTTTATGAAGCGAGGTATATCATACATGCTCTGTACAATAGAAAGGAAAATGGAAGGCCAATCACACAGATGACCATGGATGAAAAAATTCTAAATAGAATAGGAGCAAACTGAATCCAACAATATATAAAGGAGATAAATATAATAACCAATTTGAATTTATCTCATGCATATGATACTGGTTTCTACTAGAAATTGAAGCACACCATAACACCAAAGGAAAAAAACCAGTATCTCAAAAGATGAAAAAAAAGTATTCATTTAAATTCTAATGCCTGTTGAATCTAACACATTTGGATGAAAGGGAAAATCCTTAAGAGGCTATCTACAAAATAGGGCTGTTCACCTCCCAGTGAACTTCACACTTATTGGTGACTTATGGATGGCAGCCACTTTGAGATCAGGAAAAATCGATGATGCTGACTCTCTCTACTTCTATTCAATACTGTACTGTTCTAATCAGCACAGAAAGGACCAGAAAGATATATAACAAAGCATAGTCACTGGAAAGAATGAAACAAAATTCTCATTACTTGCAGATGATAATGCCTCTGCAGAATTCCTTCCTCACAAAAGACACTTGAAGTAAAGTTTATGAATTTAAAAAGTTTAGCAGGAGGCTTGACTCAAGATTTTGAAGCAAGAACCTTGAAACAAGGTTCCAAGTGATTTTCACTTTACTGTGCCAACAACGATCATTCAGAAAATACAATTTTTAAAATAGAAAAGATCACCAAAAAGTGTAAAGTGCCTAGGAATATATTTAACAACAGAAGGCCAAACCCTTCAGGAAGAAAATTATGAAATTCTATGGATCATAAACATTTAAATGTAAACAGATATGGTTTGAGATGGAAAGACTTATTGTCATAATATAAATTCTCTTTACACTGATTTTTAGATTCATGCAATTTCCATGAAAATTACAACACAAAACTTGGTCAAGGGCTTCTAAAATGTATAGGAAGGAGCAAAGATCCAATTTAGACATTATTGAAGAAGAACAAATTTTAGAGTATGTGCTCTCCCAGATAGCAAGATTTATACCAAAGTTAGAGCAATTAAAACAATGTGCATTGTACAGGAATTGACATATGGATCAATAAAACAGAAAAGAGAATCTAGAAACTCACATATAGGGGAAGATAGAACAGGCTTTGCAAGTCAGTGAAGGAATTAAACAATAATGACTGGTTATATACATGAAACAAATCAAAATAAAACTGGATGTTTACCTCTCATCAAACCACAAAATCATTTCCAAGATAATGAAGACACAATTGAAGGTGAGCACTATAAAAATAGTAGAAGAGATAATCGGAGAATATCCTTAGGATATTCTATCCTACGAAAGGATTTCTTTAGAGAACCTACCAAAGGTAGACACCATAGAGAAAATACTAATAATTTGATTACATTAAATTAAAGAATAACTATTCCTCAAAAAATGTTTGGAAAGATAAACCACAAACTGGAAAAAATTGCAACACACATAGTCAACAAAAAACCTTTACCTAGAATCCACAGAGATGTTTATGAATCATTAAGAAAAGACAATCCAGTGGGGGGAAAAATGGGCAAAAGAAATAAAGTGACATTTCATAGAAAGGTAAACACAAATGGATTATATAAAAAATGCTTAATCTTATGTGTAATCATTTGACACAAATTAAAACCCCAAGATACCATTTGACACTCCCACTAGGTTCGCAAAATATTTTTCATTAGTTAACATCAAGAGTTGGCAAGGATGTGGGTCAACGGGAACTCTTCTTAACTGCAGTTGTGAGAGTAAACTAGAATGATTACTCTGGAAAACAACTTGTCATTATGTGATAACTTAAATAGGTGTATAACCTACCACCTAACTTTGCCATCCCCAGGTTTAAACCCTAGAAAAATGCTTACATGTGGAAGCTGGAGGAGTTATGAAAAAGAATGTTCATAATGATATTGTTTGCAATAGCAAGAAAACAAACAAAACCAAAAAACCTGGAGTCTATACAAACATTCATCAGAATTTGGATAAATAAATTGGTATATATTATTCATACAATAGGATACTATACAACATGAAAAATTAATGAAATAAATATGGCACTCAACAAGGATACATCAGAAAAACCTTTTGAACAAAAGAAGCAAATCACAGAATTTACAACAGGATTCAATTTATGAAAGTTCAATATAAGCCAATCTATACACACACACACACACACACACACATCTGGAATATATATACACACACATTCATATGTGGAATATATGTATATTCAAAAGAAACAAGGAAATTCTTAGCAAAAAAGCAGAATAGAGGTATCTCCGCAGGAGAGGGAAGGTAATGTAAACAGAAAGGGAAACATGAAGCTTCTAGAGGACTACAAATGTTTTATTTCTTAGGTTGGGGGCTGGGCAAGCAACAGATCCTTTTGGTTATCATTTAAACTGAGCTGGTAAATGTTCTGTACATTTTTATGAATATTATCTATGTCAGTAAAATTGCATGCCTATATATATATATGTTTGTATTGTAGAAAAAAAATCAATCTATGATTTTGAGCCAAGAGATAGTTATTGATATATTAGAGAGCTTTAGGCCACCGCACAATGTGTCGTTTGGGGGTTTTATTTTGTTTTTGTTATTTTGCACAACTACTGCAAAGTAAAACTGCCTCCAAGTCCGGTAGGAGACTCCTCTTTGGGCACTTATGCTAGTGATTGTGGTCGTTAAAATTTTATTCCCGATACACCTGCTACTCCCACCCTTGTCCACTGTGTTACTGTTGCAACAAAAAAGCTACCATATAATGTGAGAGCCCTGTCACTACCAACAGGTCTAGGAGCGAGGACAGGAAGGGGATGCCTGCTTCAGACTGCCAGGGGAAGCAAACAGATGGTTGGCACTGCTGGGCAAGAGTCAGTGACTGTCCTGTATTTGGGAAGTGAGCAGACATTAGCTGGAAGATAATCTTCCAGTGCAGGGCCATAGGTGGCAGGTGGCAGAGAGACATTCTCAGAGGCCCCCAAATAAGCGGGCTAAGATGACAGAACAGAATCTGAGAGCTCAGGCAAAGCAGCCTGGGCATGGGACTGGCTCCTGGGGCCATTTAAATGATGAGGTGATAGGCACTAAATGCTGAGGAAACTCCTAGGGCAGGGCAATCAGTCACTGCCAGGCTTATCTTCTGACAAGGGGTAGGACTCCAGCTTGCAGCTGTAACATTAAAACGTAATGTTTCCACTGGGATTTGGTGTGGCAGGTTTCCCTGAAGCTTCGGTTTCACTCAGTTAACTAATTATGAGAGAATGTGACATTGGTATTTACTTTTTCTACAGGAACAAATCATTCCCAGCAGGAGAGACAGTTTGTTATTTTTGTTCTGTTTTGTTTTGTCATTAAAAAGAGATTACTTACACGGTAGTAAATAAACTCTTGTTAGAGGGAATTTTTTTTTTTCTCTATAATTCTATCACTTCACCTTAATGCTGACAATCATTCCTTTTGGTTTCCAGAGACCTGGTACATAAATGAGCAAGAGGTGGGTATTAGATCTGGGTTTGAAAATTAACTCTACCACTTACTAGTGTGATCTTAAGCAAGTTATTTATTTAAGTACCACGAGCCTGTTTAACACATCTACTGTGTACTATTTGTTCAAGATGAAATGAAGTAACATAGTTGAAGTACTTTAGCACAGTGTCTCTGCATAAAAAAAGTGCTCGATAAATTTTGGCCTTAATTCTTAATGACTCTGATACTATTTTATACAAACAGGAACGTTTTACATTTCATTTTTGCCTTATATGGTCAGTTTTCTATAGGACCTTGCATCTAATCATGAACTGTATCTTCACTTTGTCACTTCAAGCTGCACTGTGTATTAACCATCTTACTCCTCCTCATCCAGATATAAGAAGGCTTCCAATGAAAACACAATATTTAATGGATAACATAGAAGCAAACAGTTTTCTACCCCTCCTCCATCCCCAGTACACCTTTTAACTTCTCAAAGACAGTAGGCAATGCTGAGCAAACATCACTAATCAACTCACATCTCCTCATCCACTCCCTGGACAATAATAGCATTGTGTTTGGGGTGCTTTTAGCAAACTGGAAAGATATTGCACAGATGATCTCCCACTTGAACTCATAATCCCATGAGGTAGGCAGGGTAGGTATGATGAGTTCCACCTTACAGATAAGTGAGTGGTCTAAGAGAGGGTAAAGGACAGAGCCATGACATCCAAACCTATTTTCTGTGAAAGGTAATCTGTGGGAACTGAGAATGCTGGGCATATTGGACTTCAGAAAATTAGATTTTCTCAAGAACAAAGTCTGTTTTGAAGGTAGCCAGAGCAACCGTTATTAGAGAGAAAAGTTAAGATCATTGGTAGTAAGCTAACAAAACAGAAAGTCAAGAGGCATGGGGCTTTATATCGCAATTTCACTATCCCTTTGCCCAATGAGCCTCAGTTTTTCTATCGCCAAATTGGAGAAAGCAAAAATGTTACTTCTTCCAATTCTTGAAAGCACACATACTGTAATATCATTATTGCTTACAAATGTAAGCTTGATAGACTATTCAGGAGGTTTAACGAGAATCACAAAAACATGAACAATTAAAAATGTATAAGCATGAGAAAACATATTTTAAGTGCTAGTAGAAAATCTTGGTGGTAAAAGAAAAGGATAAGAATATTTTACAAGGATACATGGGCTAGAAGCTGATGGGAAATTAGTAAGATTAGACAAGTCAGCACTGAAATTTCACATTACATATTTGAGTAATTTTTGGAATTTGCAGAATCAAACCTAGACGCATGGACATGTAATAACTTCTGAAGCCATGAAAATATAAAAGCCCTCAAATTTGGATAATGTTTCTTTAACTAATCATATATACTAGTTCTTTTTTTTTTTTTTAAAGATTTTATTTATTTATTTGAGGGAGAGAGAATGAGAGACAGAGAGCACGAGAGGGAAGAGGGTCAGAGGGAGAAGCAGACTCCCTGCCAAGCAGGGAGCCCGATGTGGGCTTGATCCTGGGACTCCAGGATCATGACCTGAGCCGAAGGCAGTTGCTTAACCAACTGAGCCACCCAGGCACCCCTATATATACTAGTTCTTAAAATAATTAATTTGGACAGGCTATTCATACTGAGCAAGTCTTTCTGGTGATAGGCATTTTTCAAGGACTTCCAATGATGCTAGCACCTACTCACCGATAGCTCATAATCCCTTAAGAATTCCTAGCAAACTAGAGAATAACAGTTCAGAAGTACCCCCTGCCCCACCCCTTGTTTGGGCACAGGGGACAAGTTCTAATAGATTGGAAGGCCAAAGCAAACAAAAGTCTTTAGGGGAACCATAGATCAAAATAAAAACAAAACACAAGTTTTGAATCAATGGAACTTGGAAGCCCAAGGATCTCTAAACATGCAATAAAAAAACCTAGTCGTACCAACACTGATGAGCAAAAGAGCATGGCATAATAGATCATCATTAGGTGGTTGGTTACCTAATTCTGACTTAATAGGTCTACACATGATTTGCCCTATGATCTTCAGAGAATGTGATACATCTTCATGTCAGTATTATGAGAGATTTTATGATATGGCAGAATATGCCTGCCTAAAACTCCCTCTCTTTGTCCTTAACTCACTCACTTAACAAGCATTTGTTGAATGTTTGCTATTTATTTGTTGGGATCTGTATCAAAGAACTCACAGGGGAGACAGGTAAATCAAGCATCAAATTTATGTGTTAAATTCTAGAAGAAAACTATTTCATGCAAATGGTAAGTGGGTCAGAAAGCTCTCAGAGAGGATGAGATGATTAACAAGGTCTCAAATGGTAAGTGTAAACCATGTATATCGCAAAAGGAGTAGCTTCCTGTCACAAAGAACAGCATGGATAAAAGCAGGAAACGTGAACACATGGTGAGTTCCAGAAACTAGATGCAATACCACATGGCTGGAGCATTCAGCATGGGTAGGAGAAGGGGGAAAAGATGCCAAAAGAAGCAATAAGCAGTAGAAGTAAACAAAGATTCCATCATTTAGGATTTCCATTCCACATTAAAATACAATATTGGAAATCTGAATACAATGATTGGTCTATTGATAAGATTTCAGCCCACAGGCAATGGGAGTAGATTTTTGCTGTAGAACAGTGTGGTGTTATCCAAGTGTACAGTGAACTAGAGGATAGAAAACTAGGGTATGGACACCAGTTTTAAAACAATCTTAAAATCCAAGTAAGACATGGAGAGGTCCTGAGCTACAACAATGGGGGTGGAAAAGAGACCAGAGATAAAAGATATATAAAAACCAGAGTTAATAAAATTTAGTGACCAACTAGAATGAGGGGACGAAGAGGGAAGCTTACAGCCAGCTTTCCTGTGTTATACTTAGCTGGCTGAATGCATAATGGTGCCCTTCACTATTTAGGGACAGCATGAAGAGGAATGCAAGTAGTACTCAGAGTCCTGGTGTATCTCTCTTTTATGAGATTAATCACATTTCACTTTATATTGCAGGAGGTATGTGTCATTCAACCACCCCCTTCACCACTAGACATATAAAGCTCTTTGAGCGGGGAAATTCTGTCATATACCACATTGTCTCTGCGGATGGCCCCAAAAGCGTATTTGTATAACATGATTACATAGTATCACGGACCCACTGTAGACACTTAGTGAACGTTTTGGATGAGTGACTGAATAAATGAACTCCCAAAGTTAGATGTGACAAAACTATTCATTTTATCCTTTGAATGAAATAATTACGTCTTAACTGAATAACTCACCTCAGCTGGGTAACAATTCATACCACTACTGACCAGGTTCATTTCAGTCTTCTAATACTTTTGGCAAATTTCAACATCCAATCTTGAAGGGACTTCTGGGAGTATCTACTACAAACTCTCATTTTAAAGATGAAAATCTATGATCATCCAGAGAAGTTACACGGCTAGCCCCAAGTCACAAAAAGTATCCAGTGATGGGACAGAAATCAGGTAGATACATTAAGCTTCAAACTCTCTGTCAACCAAAATGGTTATAATAGATTTGAAGATACTACAAGATACCACATTTAGCTAGGATTCACTGAGTTTTCAAAAGTGCATGACATGTCACACAAAAAAAATACAAGGCCAATGTCTTAGAAACATTTTCTTGAATAATTCTTTCCTCTGACAGTGAAATGCAAGGAATGGAGCTCAACTTTTAATCTTGAATTAGTATAAGTAAGACAGATTCTTACCGTGATCTTCTGAAGAAACTGGTGACCTAAAACGAGATAATAAGCATGATAAATGTTTTGTAAATGATACTGATAATTATAAATGCAATAATGATCAAGGATAATCTCCTAGAAATAGTACCCCCCAAGTTCAATTAAATAGAAAGTCAATATAGTAGAGAGTGTAATTAATTTGTTGGTCGCATGGTATATTCTAATTGATCACTCCCAAAGCTTACCTGGATTTGTTGGGTGGTTGGGGTTAATAAAATTTCAGTCCACTGCACCATGTCACAGGACTGCAACAAACTTAATTAATTCTGGATTTATGACACACAAATAGAAGTCATAGAAATGTGGTAATGGATGGAATCCTGTGATGTCACCAAAGGCCAGGCCTCCAGAAAATAATAAATAAACAGTGTTAATAAATAAATAGTGTTTAAATAAACACTAGATTGAGTGTAAGTAAAAAGAAACCTACTTGGACAGTAAAAAAATGAGACAGAAGTAAAATAAATGATGTGTACCCTTATCATTATTGTTTTTTGTTTTCACTCTTTGTGGAATTTAAGGTTTAAGTGAGCATGACATAGACCCTCTGTGTGCTGGCCTCATAGCTCTATACCACAATGAGGCAAGAGTGCAACCACTGGAGTCCCACAGAACTTTTATAAATCGATGACTTTTGCACACCATTTGGGGCTCAGCTCCAATTATGTTAGGAAGACACCGATGAAGCATCATATCAATATCAATCAATTTTCACAATAAAAAACCTTTCTTTCTTCCTCAGCTGACCACTAATTGAGTTACTCTGAGCAATACAGATACAGCCTTGAGGATGAATTCCCCTCAAGCTTGAAAGACACAGTCTTGACTCTACCAGCTCATTCTTTCCTTGGGATAAAGTGAGATATATAATTCTGTACTAACAGGTGGTAGAATTTTGAAGGGAAAGGCAAGAAACCAGCCAGGAGGCAACTTCTGTTCTAAATGATCTGCCTGCTGGGGACCATAGCAGGAGGATGACAAAGGGAAATGCCAGAGTTTAGTAATATGCCCATTAATGTAACTAGTGTTGGGGCAAGAATGATTCCATGGATGCACAGCAGTTGAAGGAAGATTTTAGCTACTTCGGAATGCTTGAGAATGCTTTACTTTATCTACTGATCTGTGATATTTTGTCCATTATGTGACTTATCAGTAAAGTATAAGGACACAGCAGTCATGGTGGGAAAGCCTTGAACTTTCCTTAGTGGCAAATTGTCAAATCATTTCAACCTTACCAGTCTCTTCAAGTGAACTTTTGCATGTGAAAACAACAGAGGATCCCCAGATTTGGTAGGGAGAAAACTGGCATCTGGGTGACGGGCACAGGGAGCCCTGAGAGGGAACCTGCCGCAGGCGAAGTCATCCCTGTGGTGTTGGCTGCCTGAGAAGTGCCACTTAGCCTCCCCAAGTGGAGCAGATCTGGACTCTCTTTGGGATTCCCCTGTTTCACACTATCACACACCCCTCCTCCCCACTGGGCTGTGAGCAAATAGAAAACTAGGACCACTTCTTACGTAGTACAGAATGGGCCTCTGATTAACGTTTGTTGAATTGAATTAATGTCAGCACCACCACACTGGTGTTTAGACTCAAACGCATTTTGGAGCGCCTCAAAAAAATCATCATGTTACCTTCAAACCACACACAAGACAGGTTTGCCAAGCTCCTAGGCCAGCCATGAGGGAAGGGCCTAGGGAGTGAGACAAGCTCCAGGGTAGGGATAATGTAAGCACTCCCAAAGCCAAAAGACATCCAATACACCCAGCAACAGAGGCCCACAATCTGCCCTCGTGGTTAGGAAAAAGAAAGGGGCAGAGAGTGCTGAATAGAAGTGAATGGGATTGAAAGGTGAGTCTAATGAGAAACATATATTTTAAATAAGATCATTTCTTAAGATGCCTAGGGCATAAAAAGAAGTCAGCAACAAGGTAACATCTTCAGCCCTGGTGTTTTCTGATGGGAATTAAGCAGAAACACATCTTGGATTGTTGGCAATTAATTTCTCACAGAGCTCTAGGAACAAAGAAAAATCCATGCCAACAGATAACTAAATGTCTCAGGTAGAAGGCTTGCGAAGCAAGGCTTTTGGTGCCTTTTGTGAAAGCAAAGCACTAATATTAAATCTGAAAAATTCCAGATGGCTTCGTTAAAGTCCCGAGAGGATGCAGTTGTCCAGGCAGTGGGGAAGAACTATCCATTTCAGAGTGTTTGCTAAGGATTAGTCATGTTGAGTGTCTGTGCGGAATGTTTCCCACATGCCTGGATTTGTGGAATTTTAAGACATATGGAGTATTTCAATCCTCACTCAGTATTTCACCTTTCACTCTAGCGAGTCACTAAATTACACTACTGAGACATGCACATCATCCATTATTGCTGTAAAGGGGCATAAAAAGTTTTACAGAACTTAGCCCAGGAGAGAGGAAAACTCATGAAATCAGCAAGAGAAGTAGTTATTTTTAAAACAGAGGTTGAACCCCAGGAACAGATAATCTTCCTCAACCTGACAACTGAGGAATGCAGGAGAGTTCACTGCTCATTCCTCCCACTGTACCTGCAAGACTTGTGGTTCTGTTCCAGGCTGTTTACTTCTCCTCCATCTACACTTTATTTCAGGGATAGCATTGTTCTCATAATGCAAATTACAACCAGCATTCAAAGAACCCCAGGATTTAGAGTTCTCGCCTCTTTCCTCAGTACCAGCCTTTTATGACAGTCTATAGAATATTTACACTTGATTCTGCTTCATTTTGTTTTGTGGGTTTTTTTTAAAAAAAATGTTTTTATTTACATTTCATTAAAATTCAGCAAATAACAAAAACAAAGTCCTGGATTTTAAAATCTCTCTCCTGTTTTAAATCTTTCCATTTATGTTGATTCAAACCTAAATAATAATGATTATTTGAGACCCTATTAGGTACCAGGCCCTGTGCCTCGTGATGCGGATACAAAGATGAACAGCTACCAATTTCAAGGAATTCAATCTGGTGAAGGAGAAAAATAGGTAATGATTATAGTGAAAAAAAGTGTAATCATCAAAATATGTATGAAGTGAAGAGGGAGCATGAGAGAGAGACCCATTCTGTTCCAGAAGAGTGGGAGAGACTTCAGAAAGCAAGAACCCTGGGAACTGGGCTTGGAAGGAAAAGCAGAAGCTTGTTAGGTAAGTAAGAAAGGAGAAGAATGCCAGGCAGAAGCACCAGGCATACGACAGGGAATGTGGATAGGAAATTTCATAATACGTTATCAGGCAGACAAGGAACTCAGTGTTGCTAAAGCATAAAGGAGTGGCAAGTTAGGACTGGAGACAGAAGAGGCAGGGGTTGTTTCATACAGGGCCTGGCGGGCCATTTTGATGTGCTGGTAATTTACCTTCTAAGCTAAATGAAGTGAATTTTGGAAACAGTGAGGTCATACATTCTCATTGGTGCTTCTGACCAGGCAGGCTGTGCAGATTAGAAGAAAAAAGCAAGAATAAAGGCAGAAGATAAGTTAAAAACTATTACTGCAAAGCTTCTGTTCTTCTTTTTGAAATTCATGAAAAGTAACAGGGCGAATGAGAAACAGAAAAGGAAGCATCATCTTTGACTAAGCTAGAAGATACCCATAAACCGAAATCATCTATAAAGAAGAGCTACCAAGTGCAGGAAAAACTGGGCCAAGTTTCCGGGAAACAGAGAAAGCATATTTTGATCTGAAAAGATATGAGCTACACCGTGCACCCTAAAATCTAGCAGAAAGCCCTCCACTCTGAGCCAGGTGTCCTGCTAGTCAGAAGTGGAATCAAAACCCTAGAGGTTAGTGCTGTTAAAAAAGAGTTTGAAAACAGACCCAAAGTCAACTTCCAGCAACACACAAACCCACTATCCCTAATTATCCGTTCCAAACTAACAGTTCCAAAAAGAACTCCTCCAAAACAAATATGAGTAATAAAGAAAAAGGAACCAGCATGCTATCTACATGAAAATACTCCAAGAAGAAAGCAGGGTAAGGATCTGCGGACAAACAAAGCTTACAGTAGAAGTACACTAAAAAGATAATGGTGGGGGCAGGTGAACACTATTAACAGACCTCCATGAAATTTAGAAATGGGAAAAGGGAAGGAGGGAAAGAAGGAAGGAGTAAAGGATGGTATAGGGCCTCTGTGACCAGAAACATAAAGAAGAAATACAGTGGTTACAAAATAGTCCTAATACTACAGCAGAAAAAAAGAGCAAACGTTGGTCCAGAGTCTTAGACTCAGTAAATTATAGAAACAGTTTGGTCCATATATACAATGGAATATTACTCAGCCATCAGAAAGGACGAATACCCAACTTTTACATCAACACGGATGGGACTGGAGGAGATTATGCTAAGTGAAGTAAGTCAAGCGGAGAAAGTCAATTATCATATGGTTTCACTTATTTGTGGAACATAAGGAACAGCACGGAGGCCATTAGGAGAAGGAAGGGAAAAATGAAGGGAGGTGGAATCGGAGGGGGAGATGAACCATGAGAGACTATGGACTCTGAGAAACAAACAGGGTTTTAGAGGGGAGGGGGGAGGGGGAATGGGTTAGCCCGGTGATGGGTATTAAGGAGGGCATGTACTGCATGGAGCGCTGGGTGTTATATGAAAACAATGGATCCTGGATCACTACATCAAAAACCAATGATGTATTGTATGGTGACTAACATAACATAATAAAATTTAAAAAATTAAAAAAAAAAGAAAGAGCTTGAGGACTCTTTCTGCTTTATCACCACTGCATTGGGAAAAGACTATTAAGAGGAGGTAAAAGATCCATAATAACTAAAAATGTATTAAGATATAAGCCACTGATTTATTCATCCATTCAAGTAACTGCTTTGTAGAAGTGTCTTGCTGTTTTTCAGTTTGATTTACTTTTCTGTGAATTTTTTTTGGCTTTTTAAGTTTTTATTTTAATTCCAGTTAATTAACATACAGTGTTATATGAGTTTCAGGAGTACAGATATAGTGACTCAGCAATTCCCTACATCACCCTGTGCTCATCACAACAAGTGCACGCATTGACCCCCATTACCTATTTACCCCCTCCTCACCACCCACCTCCACTCCGTAACCATCCCAGTTTGTTCTCTGTAGTTAAGAGTCGGCTTCTTGATTTGTTTCTCTCTCTCTCTCTATTTTCCCTTTCCTCATTTGCCTTGTTTCTTAAATTCCACACAAGTGAAATCATATGATATTTGTCTTCCTCCAACTGACTTATTTCACTTAGCATTATACTCTCTAGCTCCATCCATGTTGTTGCAAATAGCAAGATTTCATTCTTTTTTACAGCTGAATAATAGTCCATTGTAGATATATACCACTCCTTCTTTATCCTTTCATCTATCAATGTACACTTGGGTTGCTTCCAATAGTTTGGCTATTGTAAATAATCCTGCAATAAACATAGGGGTGCATCTATCCTTTCAAATTAGTGTTTTTGTATTCTTTGGGTAAATACCCAGGAGTGCAATTACTGGATCATATGGTAGTTCTATTTTTAACTTTTTGAGGAACCTCCATACTGTTTTCCAGAGTGGCTGCACCAGTTTGCATTTCTACCAAGAGCACACGAGGGTTCCTTTTTCTCCACATCCTCTCCAACAACTGTTGTTTCTTGTGTTTTTGATTTTAGCCATTCTGACAAGTGTGAGGTGGTATGTGATTGTGGTTTTAATTTGTATTTCCTGATGGTGAGTGATGTTGCCCATCTTTTCATGTGTCTCTTGGCCATCTGGATGTTTTCATTGGAGAAATATCTGCTGTTGTCTTCTGCCCATTTTTAAATTAGCTTATTTGTTTTGGGGTGTTGAGCTGTATAAGTTCTTTATGTATTTTCCATATGAAACCTTTATTGGCTATGTCATTTGAAAATATCTTCTCCCATTCCATAGGTTGCCTTGCCTTTTAGTTTCATTGATTGTGCAGAAGCTTTTTTATTTTGATATAGTTCCAGTTTATTTTTGCTTTTGTTTCCCTTGCCTCAGGAGACATATCTAGAAAAAAGTTGCTACAGCCAATGTCAGAGAAGTTACTGCCTGTGTTCTCTTCTAGGACTTTTATGACTTCATGTCTCACATGTAGGTCTTTAATCCATTTTGAACTGATTTTTGTATATGGTATAAGAAAGTAGTCTGGTTTTCCCACCACCATTTGTTGAAGAGACTGTCTTTTTCCCACTGGATGTTCTTTTCTGCTTTGTTGATGATTAATTGACCATATAGTTGTAGGTTTATTTCTGGGTTTTCTATTCTGTTCCATGGATCTACGTGATTGTTTTTGTGCCAGTACCATAGCGTTTTGATTACTACAGTTTTGTAAAATAACTTGAAGTATGGAATTATGGTGTTTTGAGCTTTGTTTTTCTTTGTCAAGATTGCTTTGTCTCTTGGAGGTCTTTTGTGGTACCATACAAATTTTAGAACTATTCTAGTTTTTTTGAAAAATGCTGTTAGTATTTTGATAGGGATTGCATTAAATCTGTAGATTGCTTTGGGTAATATAGACATTTTAATAATATTCATTCTTCCAACCCATGAGCATGGAATGTCTTTCCATTTCTTTGTGTCCTCTTCAATTTCTTTCATCAGTGTCTTATAGTTTTCAGAGTACAGGTCTTTCACCTCGTTGGTTAGGTTTATTCCTAGGTAACTTATTATTTTTGGTACAACTGTAATTGGGATTGTTTTCCTAATTTCTCTTTCTGCTGCTTCACTATTGGTGTATAGAAATGGAACAGATTTCTGTACCTTGATTTTGTATCCTGTGACTTTGTTTATCAGTTCTAGCAGTTTTTTTTTTTTTTTTTTGTGGACTGTTTCAAGTTTTCTATATGTAGTACTATGTCATCTGCAAATAGTGAAAGTTTTAATTTTCCTTGCCAATTTGGATGCCTTCTATTTCTTTTTGTTGTCTGATTGCTGTGGCTAGGACTTCCAGTCCTATGGTAAATAAAAGTGGTGAGAGTGGACAAATTTGTCTAATGATATAATGTATGGTGATTAACATAATAAAATTAAATTTAAAAAAAATCTCTACATTTTTCCCATTAAGGATGATGTTAGCTGCGAGTTTTTCATATGGCCTTTATTATGTTAAGGTATATTCCCTCTAAACCCACTTTGTTGAGGGCTTTTATCATGAATGGATGCTATACTTTGGCAAATGCTTTTTCTACATCTATTGAAATGATCAGATGGTTTTTACCCTTTCTCTTATCGATGTGATGTATCATGTTGATTGATTTGTGAATACTGAACCACCCTTGCAACCAAGAAATAAATCCTACTTGATCATGGTGAATGATTTTTTTAATATATTGTTAGATTGGGTTTGCTAGTATTTTGTTGAGGAGTGTTGCATCTATGTTCATCAGGGATATTGGCCTGTAGTTTTCTTCTTTAGTGACTTCTTCATTTGGTTTTGGTATCAGGATAACACTGGACTCATAGAATGAATTTGGAAGTTTTCCTTCCTCTTCTATTTTTTGTAATAGTTTGAGAAGAATGGATATTAACTCTTCTTTAAATGTTTGGTGGAATTCACCTGTGATGCCATCTGGTCTTGGCCTTTTGTTTGTTGGGAATTTTTTGATTACTATTTCAATTTCTTTTTTGGTGATAGGTCTGTTCAAATGTTCTATTTCTTCCTATTTCAGTTTTGGTAGTTGATATGTTTCTAGGAATTTATCCATTCCTTCTAGGTTATCTAATTTGTTGGCATATAGTTTCTGATAATATTCTCCTATAATTATTAGTATTTCTGTGGCATTGGTTGTTATTTCTCCTTTTGCATTTGTATTTTATTTATTTGAGTCCTTTGTCTTTTTTTTTTTCCTGATAAGTCTGGCTAGAGGTTTACCCATTTTATTGATCTTTTTCAAAGATTCAGCTCCTGGTTTTATTGATCTGTACTATTTTTTTTTTTTTTTAGTTTCTATGTCATTTAATTCTGCTCTAATCTTTATTATTTACTTCCTCCTGTTGGTTTTAGGTTTTGTTTATTGTTCTTCTTCTACCCCTTTTAGGTATAAGGTTAGATTGTTTGAGATTTTTCTTGATTCCAGGCCTATATTGCTATAAACTTCCCTCTGAGAACTGCTTTTGCTACATCCCAAAGGTTTTGGACCCTTGTGGTTTCGTTTTCATGTGTTTCCACGTACTTGTTAATTTCTTATTTCCTGGTTGACCAATTCATTGTTTAGTGGCATGTTATTTGACCTTCATGTATTTGTGGTCTTTCTAGATTTTTTTCTTGTGGTTGACTTCTAGTTTCATAATGTTGTGGTCAGAAAAGGTGCATGGTATGACTCTAATCTTGAATTTGTTGAGGTTTATTTTGTGGGCTAATACGTGATTTATTCTGAAGAATAACTCATGTGTGCTTGAAAAGAATGTGCATTCTGTTTTAGGATGGAATGTTCTGAATTTATCTATTAAATCCATCTGGTCCAGTATGTCCTTCAAAGCCATTGTTTACTTGTTTATTTTCTGTTTAGATGATATGTCCATTGATGTAAGTGGGGTGTTTAAGTTCCTTACTATTATTTTATTATTATCAATTAGTTCCTTTGTGTTTGTTATTAACTGTTTTATGTACTTGGATGCTCCTATGTTGGGTGCATAAATATTTACAATTGTTATATCTTCTTGTTGGATTGTCCCCTTTATTATTTTATAGTGCTCTTGTCTCTTGTTATAGTTTGTTTTAAAGTCTATTTTGTCCAATATAAGTATTGCTACTCCAGTTTTCTTTGACTTCCATTTGCACGGTAGTTGTTTCTCCATCCTCTCACTTTCAAACTGCAGGTGTCTTTAGATTTAAAATGAGTCTCTTATAAGCAGCATTTAGATGGGTGTTTGTTTTTTTTTAATCCCATCTGTCACCCTATGTCTTTTGATTAGAGCAGTTAGTTCATTTACATTCAAAGTAATTACTGATAGCTATGTATTTATTATCATTTTATTATTTGTTTTGTGGTTGTTTCTGAAGATTTCTCTGATCTTTTCTTCTTGTCTTTCTTTCATGTTTTGCTGATTTTCTTTAGTGATATATTTGGATTTGTCTTTATTCTTTGTATATTTATTAGTGGTTTTTAATATATGGTTACCATTACATTTGTATATAACCTCCTCTGCATATAGTAGTCCATATTATGTTGATGCTAGTTTAAATCTGAACACATTCTTTTCTCCTCTCATCCCCATGTTTTAGGTATGTGTTGTTATATTCGACATCCTTTTATTTTGTGCGTTCCTTGACTGATTTTCTTTTTTACAGAAATACTCGTTTTTACTGCTTTTGTTTCCTACCTTTATACTGTCACTTTTGGTCTCTCCTTTTCACTCAAAGAGTCCCCTTTAATGTTTCTTGTAGTGCTGTTTCAATGGTCATGAATGCCTTTAGTTTTTGTTTATCTGGGAAACTCTTTATCTCTCCCTCTATTCTGAATGATAGTTTTGCTGGATAGAGTATTCTTGGCTGCAGATTTTTCCCATTTAGCACTTTGAATATATCATGCCATTCCCTTCTGGCTTTGAAAGTTTCTTCTAAAAAATCCCCTGCTAGCCTTACAGGTTTTCCCTTCTAAGTTACTGTGTTCTTTTGTCTTGCTGCTTTTACAATTTTTTCTTTACTGCTATATTTTTGCCATACAATTTGTCTTGGTGTGGATCTGCTTTTGTTGATTTTGATGCAAGGTCTCTGTGCCTCCTGGATCTGGATATCTGTTTCCTTCCCCAGATTAGGGAGGTTTACAGCTATTATTTCTTTGAATATATTTTCTGCCCTCCTTTTCTTTCTTCTTCTTCTGGAACTTATATAATGTGAATGTTATTACATTTGTTGGGAGTCACTGAGTTCCCTAAGACTATTCTCATTTTGCATAATTCTTTTTGCTCTCTTTTGTTCAGCTTGATGACTTAACATTACTTTGTCTTATAGATCATTAACTCATTCCTCTGCTTCTTCAGCCTGCTGTTCATTCCAAGTGTGTTTCTCATTCATTTATTGAGCCCTTTATCTCTCTCTGTTATTCCTTATCTCTGTGTTAAAAGTCTCACTCCTATATTCCACTCTTTTCTCAAGTCCAGTGAATATCCATATGATCATTGCTTAAAATACTCCATCAGGAATGTTACTTACATCTATTTCACTTAGATATCTGGCCATGGCCTCATCCTGTTCTTTAATTTGGGATAAATTTCTCTGTCTTCTCATTTTTGTCTAAGTCTCTGTGCCTGTTTCTCTGTGTTAGGAAAGTCAACTATATCTCCCGTTTTTGTGTTTTTTTTTTTAAGATTTTATTTATTTATTTATTTAATTTATTTATTTGAGAGAGAGTGCTCGGGGGAGGGGCAGAAGAGGCGGGAGAGGGAGACAGAATCTCAAGCAGATTCCATGCTGAGCCCGATATGGGGCTCCATCCCACAACCCTGAGATCATGACCTGAGCCAAAACCAAGAATTGGATGCCTAAAATGACTCAGCTGCTCAGGTGCCCCTACATCTCCTGTTTTTGAAGAAGAGGTCCTGTAGTGCCCTACCATGTATGTCCCCTGTTCTCCAAGGCCTGGCACTTCCAAGAACGTCTCCAATGTGTGTTGCCTGCACTCTGCTGCTTTGTCCTGGTCACCTTATCCTTCAGGCCAGTTGTCTGCAGAGGCTCTCTTTGCCTGTTTTGAGCACTGTTTGGTCCCTGGACTGAATGTGGCATATTTTAAGTAGGTTTGCTCGGTCTGTTTATGAAATGAGACCTGTCACCACTACCCCCAAAACTGAGGCTCTGCAAAAGTCCCCTGTTGGGAGACATAGTGTGAGTAGGGTTTTAGGCTGGTCTTCTGGGGGTAGGGAGGCCCCCTGTGCTGGGACTGAGGAAAGTGTGACTGGGAGGGGCAGTTCCAACAAAGGGCAGGGCTTGATGTAAGCAAGTTAGGCAGTGAGTGTTTGCCTTGCACCTATGCTGAGGGATGGGGAAGGGAAATGGCGCTGGCCACTTTGTTCCCAGAGGGGTCTCCCTTCGAAAGCTGATCCTCTGGGACATGCTCCAAGATGAGTGAATAACCTCCCCATTGTAGGTCCTAGGTGCTCTTCAGATTACTGTTTCCATGCTGTATGTCTGCAGGCTGTTTGCTCTGCCTTTTCTCCAAGAGCAGTACAATGTTCTCCAGGCTCTATCCCAGCCAAGCCTGCTGACCTTTAAAACTTCAGGCTTTAAGACCTGCTGGTTGCAAGAACTCATGACATTTGGCTCTTCTCGCTTACCAAGCCAAATGCAACAGGGATTCATTCTCCCCATGCACTCACTCCCTGTTAGTCTGTCTCTTGCCCTTCCCCACAACTGTGGCTCCCTCCTTTCCACAGAAGCTATGTGTTTATCTCCCAAACTGTGTTTCCTACCTTCTTCATTGTGGCCTCTTCTCCTCCTTTAATTGTGGGATTTATTCTGCCATTCTTCAGGTCAATTTCTGGGGTATTTAGGATGATTGATAGTTATCTAGTTACATTCATGGGACAAGGCAAGTCTAGGGTCCTCCTACTCCACGGCTATCTTCCTGGGATTACATCTACTTTTTATAAATTTTGATTTGAAGGTTTGCTGGTGAAAGTCCTCTTTCCAATGTTAACCATGCTAAGCAGAATATTCATACTGTTCTCTCCTTTTAAATGAAGGTAACACTTCTCAAACTAGGATATACAAAGGAACTTGAAAATAAGGGAAGCCCCCAGGAAAAACAACACACTAGTTTTAGATGAGGGATTATATAATTTAACTGGTAAAAATTAAAATATTTTTTATTGAAATCGGCACAGACATATAGAGTCCCAAAGCAAAAGTCACTTGACTTCTTAAAAATCAAACAACAAACTTAAAGAAAAAAAAAATCTGTGTTTGAGGCAGTTAGTCTCAGGCAATGTCTCTAAGGCCTCAATGGGGTGAATTTGTTCTCCACCAGAATAGGAGTGTTTCCTAGGAAAAAGTCTGAAAACATGAAAATATACAGAGCTATAACATTTTGGAATAAATCATTTTATCAGATTAATGTATGTACATATTAAGAACCTGAAGGAATGAGATATCAGGCACACATTGGCTAGCTGCTACTATATTGAACAGCACAGCATAGAGTCCCTGTCGTCAGTCACTAAAACACAAGGAATCTCTAAGAAAATCAAAGATAGTTATTTAGATTGCCTTCCATCAGCAAGTTTCCCTTCAAGGCCTCTAATCTTTCAAGTAGATCAATTGCAAGGCTTAAAGACATTGGAAAATATGCCCAGTTTTCAAAGAGCAAAATAACACGTAAGAGCCAAAGAGTGATATATTTATGAAGGCAAAGTCTTTAACAAGTACTACACTTCTTGTGATGTCTTGTTGTTTTAATCAATAAACCTAGAACTGAGATGATGAGCATCATAACTACTCAGCCTGTAGGACATGGTATGATCTTTGCAATACATTTCAGATGAATGTTTTTTCTTGGCGACCTCCATGAAATGCTCTAAACCTATAAGCTCATCCTAACACAAGATCTTTTTATTTGACTAATACTGTCCTATTTTTTCAAGCCTCCTTACAATATTTTGCTTTTATTTTCATTTTGTGGCTTAAATCAATAGCATCCATGGCTTTCCTACTTGGCCCTTCCTCAGAATGTCTGTATCGTTTCCTTCCTGGGAGGTAGGTAGGAGATCAAGACTGTCTAGTTTAGATGAAGTCTTTCTTAAAGACAGATGGGATGAATATTGGGGACCCATGTACTTTTTGGAGAGAATCATTCACAAATAAATGTCAATGTCCCTTCCCAGTGTCCCCAACCCAAATACCCTCTACTTAGCATTTCTAAACCATCACCTGATGGAGAGTGGGCCAAGGGATAGGGTTACCAGACAGAGGTGAACATGGAATAAACAAACAGAACAGGTATAAGAACTAAGTCTCAATAGACACAAAGGCAGAGATCCAGATTCTGAAAATACTCAGCAAGAGAATATTTCTCTGTGGACGGGGCAAGGAAGCTCTGACATATTCATACCAACTCACAGGCCTGGCCAGAAGAGCCAGGGCCCCTTTATTTCCTGGTTACTAACATGGAATTATAATAGAAAGCAAACGAAGAATGGCAGGTTGAACTAGAAGCTCTGCTACCCCACAGTCCACTCGGCACACTACGAATAAATAAACCGTTTCCTGGATGTGAAGTCCTCATGGGGAAGACAGCCCATGCCCTCACATTGAAAGCAGCTCTATGAGTATTTTGTCAATGTTCCTTTTTCTATCTGCCTTCCCTCTTTTACCCTCCAGCTTTAGGGATGAGGACCATAGCAAAAACACCACCTTCAATAAGCAAAGGTGACCATCCATCCTACTCAGGAAGAGGAAGAGAAAATCGAAGTCTCTGGTTTCTAGCTATTTATATCAATTCTGAATGTTCTTCCCCTCTCTCTTTCATCATTCTCCTTTTATTTCTCTTTCCTTCTCCTTACTGCAGCCCTGAGCGTCCCCTGGGTTTATCTCACCCACCTTCCTCACACTTTGGTAGAACCCAGTCTCTCTGTAAAACAGCCTCCCATCATGTGCTAATTAATGCTCTTGTTCCAACTGAAGAACACCAGGAACATTCAGGTGTGGGCCAAGTTCTCTGGGTCGGATGCTGTTTCCTGCCTGTTCCAGTACTGCTAGTTGCCTGTTACCAAACTCCTGAGAAGTAGCCTAAATGGAAACTGATTTCCCAGCTGGATACCTCTTCCAGGCACATTTCAAGAGTCTACATCACTGCTGCAGAAACACCAACTTTATTTTTCCATAGTTTTACCTTGAAGTAATGATGCTACACAAATTCAATTTGTTTCCTGAAACTGTTGATAGATAAAGAATTTTAAGTAAGCCAAGGGATGATTTAATGTGATTTGAAAGCATGGGTGTAGATGATCATCTCTGGCAATAGCTTTTCTCCCTTGAGATTCCCTCAAGGACATGCACTGCCTGGAGTACTGTTATGTCCACCCTGTGACATCACTGAGAGCTCGAGGGAGAAATAATGAGATCACAGATCTAGGTGACAACTTCATGACCATTAACTCTCACACCAGAGCATCCCTAACTAGGTAAAACAGAACCAGAAATCCCTCAGGACTGAGAATCTCCATCAAAGAAACAATCCTCTTTTTGTTTGCTTTTCCTCCCTCTAATTATGAATATTGCTTTTAAGACAATAAACAAAGCACATACAGTAAAAGAGCTACGGAGAATGGGAGCCAGAGAGATGAAAGTTACAGCAACCATACAAAGTGGCATTGAGATGAGAGAGACAAACCCATTCTCTATTCAAGTGGTCACAAACCCATTCAGGGAATGCCAAATAGCCTCAAAGGTAACATTCACCACAAATGAGGTGGGGGTGTGTGTGTCTGTTGGGGGGGGGTTGTGCTGCGAAAAGAGCAAAATCGAAGGAAGGAGAGAGAGATGGGTATTTGTGTGGAGGTAACGAAATAAGACCCAGAACCTAAATAATAAAGGCTGTTTGGTAATTTCTCCATTTGATGTAAATTTCCTCTAATTCCCTTCAGGCTTCTAATTTCCTATTCTTTGAGAGTCTCCTAACCAAATATATACCCGATGATCCCCACACGAGCTGTACTTGAAATAATTTCTGGGTTTTTTAAAATAAGTTCCTGCATTTAGTTGGCATTTAAAAAATACCACTGTTTTACCACTGGCTTGTAACGATTCGATTTCTCCTACCCATCCTCCACAATCAGTTTGCTGAGGAGGAAGCCCCTAAGGGCCCTTTGAGCTTGAAATTGTACTGCCACCTAATGTTCGTGCCTGAGAACTGCAACAAAATGAGTGGAAAGGCTTTTTGAAATCTGAGGGGAAAGATGAGGACAAACGGGCAAAAAGTGGGCAGTAGACACAGGGAAGAAACAGATAGAGATGGTGTTGAAGAAACCAACACTGACCAAGTTCATTCAGCATGAAAACTTGACCATCACACTTTGTTACCTAAAATATGAACATTCCTGGGAAACATTTTAGCGTTTTTGAAGACAAGAAAATAATTGTTTATTAGACACAGCGCAGCCGTGCAGGTACAAAAGATGTGATACTTCACATTAGAAATCAGTTTTTGCAATATAGTTGCCTGCTTAATTTTTTAAAAAAAGGGGGAGGGAGAGTAAAGGAACAGAAAAGGCATGTTATTCTGAAATCAAACCAAAGGAGATACACCTGCAGAGAGCCAATAGGGAGTATCAGTAGGGAGAACCTGTTAGCAAAAGCCACTGGCTTGGGCGCCTGAGGGGCTCAGTCATTAAGCGTCTGCCTTCGGCTCAGGTCATGGTCCCAGCGTCCTGGGATCGAGGCCCGCATCGGGCTCCCTGCTCCGCGGGAAGCCTGCTTCTCCCTCTCCCACTTCCCCTGCTTGTGTTCCCTCTCTTGCTGTCTCTCTGTCAAATAAATAAGTAAAATCTTTTTTTAAAAAAAAAGGCCACTGGCTCTAGCTTAGTGACTCAATGAATGCTGGTCAACAGCTCCTGTTGAAGCACAACTGACCTGGAGTTTTGTGAATGTGGACTTTTTTTTTTTTTTTTTAAGTGTAAATTGAAATGAAGCTCTGGGATCTGAAGGCAAATTGTTTAGTGTTAACACAAGAAACTTCCATGCAAGGCTATCTCACATATAACAATATTCAGGAGAAGCAGTATCTACCTTGTGGGGTCAAGTTAATTGGGCAAAGGCTTACTCACAACTAATTTTTATTTTTATCAAATAAGGACTTCTGAATCCAGCTTTAGACAATGGAAGAAAAAAAGAGGTGGGGTTGGAAGCTGCTTTGGCACTTCTGAAGATAACTGTGATATATTCCAGAAGTTTTCCTATCAACATCTCCCACCTCACCTACTTCCCAGAAAAGGGAATTCATGTTCAAGATACTGGCATGGGAAACAGAATCTGAAAAGGGTCTGTCTCCTCCCCACGCTTCTGTGTCCAAGGACAGGACAGTTTCTAGGTAATAATTACAAAGAACCCAAAATAGTAAAGGAACTCTATGAGAAAATGAAAAATTAATACAAATGAAGCCCAGCAAAAATGAGAACAAGAAGTGAAAGTGGGCTCCACAGACTCTATCTTTGAGAATAATAAATTCCATATGTGAATATCAGTCATGGCTATAAACTTAATTCCACTCCGGGAGTTGTCGGAGATAGAGAAGTTACATTTTATCCCACTTTTAAAGAGACTCTAAGGGATTTATGGAGTGAGACTAACATCAAAGAGAGAATTGGAGAAACTGTAAAGCAATGCTGTTGATGTTCTTATGCTTGGTGATTAGCACAAGAGCCAGAAAGGTTAGGAAAAGGGAAAACGTAGTCCTTGTCTCCCTGAATTCCAAGCAAGTAGTTTCTCCATGTTACAGAGTTGTTTCTTGTGCTGGTCTCCTCAGGGCTGTGGGCTCAGGGGTCCCCAGAGGTTCATGAGAGAAGTTCCACACTCTATACCCACCCCTTCATTTCCAAAAGCAATAAAGCGACCCCTTCTCACCCTGACCCCACACCTGCACATACCAGGCAATTACTAGTCAACATCCCTCCGACCTGAGATTCGTGGGCAAATATTTTTGGAAGGATTTCAAATTTATCACTCCTACTTTAAATCAATTTAATCAAATTACTCATCTAAGGCAGATGCATTGAGAAAAGAAGAGCTTGGGTGGCGGTTTGAGAAAGAAGCAAAAGGCTGAGCAGGGTAGTGTGGAGGTAAGTAAACAGGAGGCGGGTGAAACCTTGAAACGGACCCTTGAACACTGCAAGCCGTGTCCTCGGAAGGAGCAGGACAAATGGGGTGAGGAGGGGAAGGGCAGGAGGCTCGCTAGGACTGCCCTGCTCTCCCCAGCCCCTCTCCCTCTGTGCTGCCTGAGTGCTCTGCCCCTCTGTGGAGGTAAGGAGGAGGGCAAGAGGCAGCCAGTACTGAGCTGACTCCTCAGGGACCTTCAGAGGAACGAGGGGAGGAGGGCAGCCGGTGGTCAGGACAGAGGACTTACCTGCATCAACACTTCAGGTCATGGGTAGGTGTACCTAAATCATATTCAGGAAAAACTACAGCCTCTTCTCTCTACTCCGATTGTTAAAATTAAAAACAAATATTTAGGGGCTGAGTCGGTTTAGGCATCTGACTCTTGATTTTGGCTCAGGTCATGATCGCAGGGTCGTGAGATGGAGTCCCACGAGGAGCCCTGAGTGGGACTCTGTGCTCAGTTCAGAGTCAGCTTGAGATTCTCTCTCTCTCTCCGCCCCTCCCCCACTCACGCACGTACGTGCCCTCTAAAATAAATTAATTAATTAAACAAATATTGAGTTCCGATCTCATCAGGCACCCTTACTTGTAAAGTGATCATCTACGGGAAAGTTGCCTCCCACCTTCCCTCCTGTTGCCAAAACCTGCTATGGATGCCCAAGGATGCAGCACACGTCCCAGGGAACAAGGACTCCACAGGATGGGACCCTCTGGGAATAACGTGACAGAAGACCCCACTCTGGATTCTGCACCCTTCCTTTCACAAAGGAAGAAGAGATCACCGAGAGAGTCCCCAGACACTGTACAATCGCCTGACAGCATGGACATTTTCCCAGCAGGCTCTGGGAGACGATTCTTCTCATGCCTGATTACATTTTAATCTTGATGCTTAGAAAAAGTGGGACCTCAAGGAGAGATGTGCCATCATTTTGTAGGATTAACATCCCCTACACCTATGTCAGTTGTTTTTTGTTTGTTTGTTTGTTTTGTTTCGTTTTTGAAGCTTGGATCCCATTCAACACACCCTAAATCCCTCCTCTACCAGACTGATGAGATTTCAATGTCAAGCCCTTAAAGAAGATCCAGGGACTGGTTCAGAAAAGAGAGGACCAACTGAGCAAAAATGGACTGAGTAGTGAGCCAGCCACGAGCACACAGCTACTCCCAGGGGACACAAGACAGAGGAATGAGAGAAGATTCCCCCTTGCACAACGGTCTCCATCTCTGGCACAGCCCCTGAAAACAAAGAACAATTCTCATTCCTCTATTGGCTTAACAATACCTGCTCTCACTTTTGGAGCACAGAGGGAGATGGAGTTATTTCCCTAGTTTTAGAATGGTAAGTGCTTTTGTCACAAAAGACTGTCACCTTAGACCAGCTTTCCGTAAGGCCCTAAGGCAGAAGGTATTGTTGGAAGGAGAGAGAAATCTCCTTTGTTTTGTTGAAGACTGATGATTTCCTGAGGTCCTTCTAACTGCTCCCTGCTTGTTAAGGGAACTCAAGAAAAGTGCTTTCCTTCTGTACATCTTGCCCCCATATTTTCTCATGCTCTGGCTCTGTCTTGTCTCTTTGGGTTGGAAATCCTTAGGAAATCCCAGAATTCTCTTCCATCCATAAAAGTTGATGCTTTATGGTTTCCCACTTGCCAATGTTCTTCCCCTCCATCCAAAGAACATCCAAAGCCTCCTCAAGTACTCAACTTACTGATATAACCCAAAGAATCCAGAGATCTGACACAGGAAACATGTTGGCATCTCAGTGCACGGGGTTCTAGATGGGGTTCTTCCCTGTCACCCCCTGTCCCCATCTCACCTTTGTGCTCATCATCAGTGCCTACAATTCTCTATACTCGCCATCGTTGCCTTCTAGTTTCTCACTTGTAAAACAGCAACCTCTCTCTGAGTGAGGGAATTTAAGGCATCTTTATTATTTTAATGCAAATTCCCTGGGTCAAACAGATCTATATTAAAATTTGAAATATATAAATGGATTCCACAACCTAACAAAAACGTCTAACATTTAATGTATCATTTTGTTACATTTGTGGGTGTGTATGTGATTAGAACTGGGTTTGCTGCAGTATTATAAATAGACATCTCTATTTTCATTAGATAGAGTACCCTCTCTCTAACATCCCACATTCACCCATTCATCCAACAAGCCTGCCTTATGGACATCTGGTATACCAGCTACAGTGCAAAGGGCTGTGGATGTGGAGTGAGCAGTACAGTTTGTCCATCCAAGGAACTCAGATGCTTTAAAGAAGGATCTGATAAACTTTCCCTCATTCACCATGTTCCTCAAGCATGAGTAGGTAAGGCCACCACATCCTTTACAAATGAAAAGAGAGAGCCCTTCAAGTAATATTTCCTCAGATTGTAATCACCGACCAAACCTGAACTCATCAGAATGGAAGGGCAGAATTTCTTGGCATCATTTTAAATCAAATGGATGTTTAATATTAGAGCTTATTTACCTTAGCAAGATTTTTCTTCCAAGTGGGTCAAAATGAGATATGATATCTAAAGAATTCTATTCTGGCGCTGCCCCTAACTCGGCTTGGAAATGGAACTCCGTATCTGACAAAAGGTTTAGGACCCCCATATGCCTAACTGTTTGAGGAGCAATTATAAGAAGAGAGCAAAATTTCTTATTAAATATTTTGCACACCCAAAGGAACAGAGTTATCGTGTGCTTGGCTAAATAGGGTGGGGAACAACTGGAGGGAGGTAGGGCAGGGAGAAAAAGAAGAAAGGAAGATGTATGTCAGATAAACTGGAGCTCTTCCAGCTTCAGTGATTAGGCAGGGAGAACAAGATTTAGACCAAAGGTAAGCAGGATGGGAACCAACCATCTTAGTGAAACAGACGCAAGGGACTCCATCCAGACAGCACTGATTTCATCTCTAAGACAGATTCCAGCAAAACCCACATCCCACTAAGATTAATTTTCTCCCTCTTATCAGATTGTGATGCTCAAAGAATATTTCCACAACCCAATCACTGCCCTATGGTCTGTCCTCCTGGTGAGAATTTGGAGCCGTGACAATAAGCACAATTATCCTTTTTATTAGAGTCAGGCCATCACTGAATGTTCCCAAAGAAACTGGGTAAGGGAAATAGTTGGGAGACAAGAGGGGAATCTGAAGCTCTTACTCCTTCTCACTCCGAGAGTGACTCTGAGTTTGTGTAAGGGGGAGGTTTCAGGATAATCTTCTTGATATGGTGATTCAGAATTTTAGACTACCTGAAAAAGCCAATTTTTTAAAGTATTATTAGGTGTTTCGGATATCCCTAAATAACTTGCTACTTGTACAAACTTCCTTAAGCACACATCAGGTAGAGTGATGCTAAACTGAGTACTGAGTACATTAAATTATTCAGGGAGCATTTCTGGTTATATAATGGTGAAAAGCAGATACTTATCTGCTCATGTACAAAGGTGGAAGAAAATAAGCTTGGAGTCCTTAAAAAGCCTCTTTCCTTTAAGGCTAAATTTTCATTATTTCTTTAAATACTCATTCTTTTCATATTAAAATAAAAAAGTGAAATCTGGAGGCAGCAGCAAACCCTATTCCTCTTGTTTCCAGAATACTTTATGCATCTATCCATTACAGCACTTAGCAGAGAGAACTCTAATAATTGATTTGTGGAATATTTCCCCTTTGAATGTAAGCTCTTCAAAGGCAATAATAATTTCTCGTTGAGTTGTATATCTTCGGTGCCTAGGTATGTAGGAGAGTGTGTATCTATATATACATCTAATAGATACACAGTTCCTACCTAGAAGGTGCTCAATATTTATTTGCTCAATAAATGAATGAATGAATTCATTCACTCAACCTGTTTCTTGGAATCCTAATGAAAATAATCAGACCAGATAAATTATAGTTTGATTTTTGATAACATAATCTCTTCGAGACTGCAGATCATATAAACCCATTAGCTCTGCTTAGCTGATCAGGTAACAAATACTTGCCTAGACACAGATGTCTGGATGGAATGTCTGCCTTCGGGTGGTTCTCAACACTCTTCCCCCTTGTCTTAGTCCTGTGACAAGATATTCTCTTTTCACCTGTGTGACCTTTATCTTAGTTCTTTCAGATTTAGGATTTGGAGACACTAAGAAAAAGTGAATCTCTTTCAGTTAGTTTCGGGGGTTTCACATAAACAAACAAAAAAGAACTAGAAAAGATTATTATTTTTCAGAAACTAAATACCTCCCAGTCCCTTTACCTGTTTTCCCTTAACCCATCTGACTCAGGTTAAGTCTGTCCTTCTCAAAAAATTACTTGTTAGGAATATACTAGAGTTTTCAGTCAGTGCTCTTTTTTTTTTTTTTTAAGTCTCAAAGATCCTGAAGTTGAGAAAAGTCTGCCTTAGGACTGAGATTCTGTTTACTAAAATTTCAGTTAATTCCTCCCTTACAAATCTTCTGCCAAAATGAAATACAGGCTTGTCACTAATTTTGGTGGTATAATTAATGATGAGAGCAAACGTGTTTCTAGAATATTATTTTAAGTAGAATTTTCTTAAACACGGAAAACATTTTTGAACCTAAAGACAAATTCATTATGGTTCTAGCATTAGTAATACGAATCAACCACCTCTTGCCAATTTATCTCAGAATTGGTTCTTAAAGATTGTTTTTTACTATGTTCACAGGTTTTGAAGACTGTATATGTGTGTACATCCTTCTTTGGAATGATACTCTCTCTTAGAGGCCTTGTGTATAATTGGACTATCATACCTTCTTTATAAAATTATGATGTTTCTAAATGGAGTTACAATATAAAGGTAACCAGTTCCAGTAATAATAGAAATCTAATTCATTCTCTTTGTTCATTCCATCTCACTCTCCCTGAAGTAGAAGGGAGGGTGATGGCTCTTAGAAATAAAAGTGAAAATGAGGAGAACTCTGAGGAGACCCCCAGGGGGTTGGGTCATATAGAGTTTGGAGGGGAAAGGGTCACCTTGAGCAGGTGCATACCAGGTGCTGTGGAGGAAGAATGAGGTAGTAAAGCATTGCAATTACATTCCTTTCTGTTTCCCATATTTACTATTTTTAAAGTCACTCTTCTCAGGATTTTGTCTCTTACCTGCCTTTTTATTAAAGAATCGATATTTTAACATTTGAGTCTCGGTTAATCATTTCTTTGTTTTATTCTCCTCGTCAGTGATTTCTGTCTTTATTATTATTCTTCCCTCTTGCTTCTTTGTTTTCTACTCTGGGATTCTTTTTCCAGTTTATGAAACTGAATGCTTTATTTGTATGAATCATTTCTCCTTTGATAAGTGAATTTAGAGTCATAAATCATCCTGTGAGTAAGACGTTAGTGGTTTCTGCAGACTCTGATAGTTGTTTTCCGTTTTAAGAATTTAAAATTTCCCTTTTGATCTTTTTATATAGTGAGTTATTTAATATTGTGAACATGATGTTAAACTTGGACCTTTCCTATCTCCAAGCTGACTGGAGCTTTAAAGCTGAAAGCAGCAGATGCCGGTAGTATCTGAAATGTTAACAATAATTCTTCAGGTCTTTTTTTTACATACTTGTTTTTCATATTCCTGCTGGGAATATTAAGCAAAGTTGAAACTGCACATACACCCTGCAACACAGGACCCATGCCCCAGGGTATTTGCTGCATTTTTTAAATAACATTAGAAATCGCTATCAAAATCGAGAAATAAGTTATGGAGTATTAATGATGCAATATTCTATACCAATTAGAGTTAATTAAAAACCACATATATCAATATGAACACACTTTAAAAATATGACCGTTGAATGAAATGGCAAGTCTGAAAAGCGTATACATTGTTCAATACAGGTAATGAAAAGTAGAAAGATAATACAAACAAAAAAATCCATAAAATATATATATATATATATATATATATACATATTTGTATGTTACTGTATGTTGTTTATGGACTGAAAGACCTAGTGCAAATAATAACATAAAACAACATAATATATCAGGGTGTTTGGCACATGAGTACCCTTCATATAATTTTTTACAGATTTATTTAAATTCCAGTTAGTTACCATACATGTAAAATTAACTTCCAGTGTACAATATAGGGATTCAACACTTCCACACAACACCAGGAGCTCATCACAAGTACCCTCCTTAATCCCCATCACCTGTTTCACCCATCCCCTCTCCCACCTCCCTTCTGGTAACCATCAGTTTGTTCTCTATAGTTAGGAAGTCTGTTTCTTGGTTTGCCTTTTTTTAAAAAACTTTTTTAAGTTCAATTTAATTAACATATACTGTAATATTAGTTTCAGAGATAGAATTCAGTGATTCATCAGTTGCCTACAACACCCAATGCTCATTACATCAAGTGCCCTCCTTAATGCCCATCACCCAGTTACCCCATCCCCCACCTCCCCTCCAGCAACCCTCAGCTTGTTCCCTATACTTAAGAGTCTCTTATGGTTTGTCTCCCTCTCTGTTTTCCTCTTACTTTATTTCTCCTTCCCTTCCCCTATGTTCATCTGTTTTGTTTCTTAAATTCCACATATGAGTGAAATCATATTGGTGTTTGTCTTCCTCTGACTCATTCTACTTAGCATGATACCCTCTAGTTCCATCCACATCATTGTAAGTGGCAAGATTTCATTCTTTTTGATGGTTGAGTAATATTCCATAGTGAGTGAGTGAGTGTGTGTGTGTGTGTGTGTGTGTGTGTGTGTGTGTGTGTATCTCACATCTTCCTTATCCATTCACCTGTCAATAGACATCTGGGCTCTTTCCATATTTTGGTTATTGTGGACACTGCTGCTATAAACATCGGGGTGCACATGCCCCTTTGGATCACTACATTTGTATCTTTGGGGTAAATACCCAGCATTTGGCTGGGTCGTGGGGTAGCTCTACTTTTAACTCTTTCAGGGAACTCTATACTGTTTGCCTCTTTTTTTCTCCCCCTTTGCTCTTATGTGGAATTTAAGAAACAAAACAAATGACCTTTCGAATAATTTTTGTGCTTATTTAGATTGGGGCAAATTTAATATATATTTAATAATTTTTAAATAAAAGTCTATCTTTTTAAACATTTCAATCTCTTTTTAAAGATTCCCCAGACACTTTACAAATGCTAAAATAAATAGAAGCCAAGGTAAACCTTTCTTGGGCCATGGGGCTGTAGGCACCATGTCTTTGCACCAGCCCTTCAGGAAGATAGTACAGTATGGTCAGAAAAAGCATGAAGTCAGAAGTCAAGCCAACCTGACTCAGACCACAATTCCCACTCTTGCTGTCTTGTGTGATCCAAGATGAATATTTTAAACTCTGTAAGCCTCAGTTACTCACTGTTAAGCAATGACAAGATTTAAAAGTTGTTAAAAGAATTAAAGATAATTTAGCTATGATACAAAGCAAGTAGGAGACATTCTATCTAGCTATTACTAACATGGTATATAATATCCATGTATTATATAATTGAATTATTCCATGACTGCAATTATACCTCTTTGCATCAGAGATGATCTCTGAAGGAAATAAAGAGATGTTCTTTCTAAGGAATTAATGGACACAGTAATAATAATAAAAAAATTAAAGAATTAATGTGCAAATTGAGGTAGGGTACAGTACTTACTTATTTTTAGTGATTTAAAACAACTCTTTTATTATGCTCCTATATTCTATGAGTCAGGGATTCAGGCAGAACTTGGGGGGGGGGTGACTTGTCTCTATTTCACAATGTGCAGAGATTCAGCTAGACAGACTCAGAGGCTAGGGGTGAGTGTTTGAGTGTTACTTTGTTTTCGAGTGATTTGGCAGGAAAAAATTTTAAAGTTAATTGCTCTAGTGCACTAAGAGCTAAGGTAGTATAAATGACCAAGACCACTGACAACTGCCAAGTAAAGATCAATAAAAAATTAAGAGAAATCTCTGAAAGGGTAATAGAACCCAAATGAAGAATAAGAGTTGATTTTTATATAGAACATGGCTATTACATGAAGTAGTATGTATATTTGTGATTTGGGAAGAATATTTATTACCTTACACTTCACATATCATGATATATACTTTAATATACTCCACACAGAAAAATCAGGGAACAGGAAACCAGAGCGAGATCACTCTACTTTTTGGAAATGGCTTGTCTGTAAGAACAACTACAATACTCATCTGGTTTGTCTAGGCATAATTCCTATGTCTGGGGCACCTGGGTGGCTCAGTCATTAAGTGTCTGCCTTCGGCTCAGGTCATGATCCCAGGGTCCTGGGATCAAGCCCCGCATCGGGCTCCCTACTCCACGGGAAGCCTGCTTCTCCCTCTCCCACTCCCCTTGCTTGTGTTCCCTCTCTCGCTATGTCCCTCTCTGTCAAATAAATAAATAAGGTCTTAAAAAAAAGTCCTCTGTCTGTGTCTAAAGTCTAATTTTTCAAATAAATCTGCCCGCAGCTAGGTGGCCACATTTTTAGCCATCAGTGGGTGGCTGACTCATTGTGGTTCATAAGCAACAATTCCATATAAAAAAGAAATGGAAAAACACCCTGAGTTGTAAGCGATCAAAATGTGATCAAAATCTAACTTGGTTTGATTAAAAAGGAAAATCCACAGTAATTCACTTTCTCCTTTCTACTCTTCACACAACAAAGTAAGAGGTAGTACAGAGAAGCAATTAAAATGAAATTGCCTTTTGCCCCTGGGATATCTGAGTAGAACCTTCCCACCAATGAAGTATTTAGCTCCAGATTTCTCGCTTTTCCCCCCTTTGCCATACCAAAATTGCTGTGGTCTTCCTTTAGAAACAATGTCTATTCGGTTAACCCTAGGCTTCTGAGACTCTTAATCTTTTTATTTTGTAAAAATTGTAAGACTGCGCAGAAACAAGGCCCTATTCAGTTAGGACCTTGGATAGGATTGGAAACTAGCCTAATATCATGAATTGCAACAAACTTGTATAACCTCTGAAATGGGGTGAAAGAATGTATCCATGACCACTGACCACACCTAGAATCTGCTCCTGCAAGGAGATATCACAGGAAGAAAAGAGTGTGCAGACATAAATGTGCCAACACTGTTGCAAAACTCCAACATTCACCCTCCTTTCTGACCATGGTCAGACCTCAGAAACAAACACACTTACTATTCCGACCTACGAACAAAAGCTTCATCACTTACCCAGAGACCCTGAGTCAGGTGAGCCCCTCCACTTTAGCCAACAAAACCACCTGACTACTACAGGACTGGAGACCATGAAACAGAATTGTACCAGCAAGAGAAAATGTTGCCACAAATGAAAAAAACTCTATGTCACTTCCAGACTCTTCATGATCTCTCTCATGCATGTCTTCACAATGCAGCAAACACAGGGACATCTAGTAAATACTGGATTCCAGTAAAGCAAACAATGGTGAGCTTCAAAGTATGTATAGATACACACGTGCAGTCTCAGTGCGGCTCGGGAGCAGAAGAAATGGAAAGTGAGGCTCCATTGGGAGCTTGGGGCTGGGAAAAGTGAGCCAAGTGAGGAAGATGGGGGAGCACAGAGCGGCACAAGAGACAGTTGGGAGCACCACTGAAAAGGGACCCCTCGCCCCTGGTGAGGTAACCCGGCACTCCTCCCCCGGCGATCACAGGGTCACAAAGGACAGAGAGAGCGCTCTTACTGTAGCACACGGGAGTGGCTGAGATCTCTCAAATCCGAGTCCTCATAATGTGGGGTTATCGTTCCCAGCCCGCTGTCGCTCAGCATGCGCTTCCGTAGGGTGGGATTCCACCAGTCGGACATTCTGGGAGAAAGCAGGGCACCAGGCATTTAGGCATTCAAAGCCAGCACGGCACTTACTCTGCTCTGTCTCAAGATGATTCTTGTCTAGATGTGAGATGGCAAACTAATACTAAACTGGGTATTTACTAGTTACCTCTTCACATTCGTTATTTAATTTTCTCAAGTGTCATGAACTATTTGTGTGCTTCTGCCCTCTACAGATGAGAAAACTGCCTTTCCAGATTAAGTACTTTTAGGGGCGCCTGAATGGCTCAGTCAGTTAAGCATCTGCCTTCGGCTCAGGTCATGATCTCAGAGCCCTGAGATCAGCCCCACGTTGGGCTCCCTGCTCAGCGGGGAGTCTGCTTCTCCCCCTCCCTCTCCCTCTGTACATGCGTGCTCTCTCAAATAAAAAAATGAAATCTTAAAAAAAGATTAAGTAATTTTAAATGTGATGTAAATAAGAAGTAATGGGACCTGATGTAGAAATGGAAATTAGGAAATAACAAAGCCCATCCTTTCTCACTGCTTTCCTGTCCTTGTTCATTTCCAAAAGGGGCAACTGACCAGAAATAAGAAAGGGACTGATTGAAGTGCTAATGGATTTTCAAGCTACTTTGGGCTACTTTATTTTTGGAGCTAGGGCTAATAGAGGATTAGCCCAGGATAAAGCCATTTCTTTTGGTCAATTATTGATATAGAGAGAGGGCAAAGAGCAGGGTGAGTGTGGTAGAACGGGTTTACTCTTTACCAGATTGAAGACTGCAGCCAAGATCATGTTGGGCAAGAGGACAGCAAGACTCTAATGCCCACTGCCCCTGCAGGATGATCCAGCATCTCACTAGCTTTCCCCACAGCAGACAGGCTGGATTTACAGACATGGACTGTGAAGATGGGCTTCTCCACCACCTTCTGGGACACCCGGGGATACACATTTGATATCACTAGCTCTGGCTTTCCTAAACGCCGCTATATACCTGCCCCATCCTGCCACTTTTGTCTTCTCTGGACTTGATACATACCACCGGTACCAGCCGGCCTTGGCAGAGTGAGAAATATTCAGAAATGGCAGCAATGACCAAATAAATTAGTGCACAGGGGTAAACAGGCATAAGGTTACCTCAGGTGAACATGTCTACGTGTGTGTGTGTGTGTGTGTGTGTGTGTGTGTGTGTGTGTGTGTGTGTACACAATTCGCAAATGCTATTTGAGTGCCTGTGTGTGTGTGTGCTTTCCAGGGAAATCCTTATTTTAACTATTTGGCCTCCATATACCAGTAAGACAGCAAAATTCATCAGACTTTACAAGGGCAGAAATTTTCATTTTTTTATTTTTGCACTGTTGTTTCCTAAGGGCTGCTACTAGTAGCTGGCACCTAAAAAGGTTTCTAAATAAGTATTTTGGAATTGCTGAAATAACCTAGAAATACTAATAATATTTTGGTGGTTCAACATAGTGATTAAATGCACGGGCTTTGGCATAAAACCTGGGACCAAATCTCAATTTTGCCATTCATTTTCTGTGCAATGGTGGCAAAGTTAAAGAACCCTCTGAGCCTCAGTTTTGTTATCTGTGGATTTAGGATAATAATAGTACCAGACATGCAGGGGCACTGTGACAGGACAGTGATGATGATGATGTTTTAATAACACCATATTGAATGAGTATCTACCAAGTATCAAGAACTATCCTAAATACTTCACACGTATCAACTGATTTAATTTTCAAACAATTCTCTCTGTAGGCTTCATTTCCATTTTACAGATCAGGAAATAAGCACAGAGCACTTCCAATGACAAGGTAACTATGAAGTGGTGGTAGGGATATAAGACAGGCATTTAGGACTCATAGTAAGTGCTTGGTACGTCATAGTTATTATTATATCATCTATGTCTCAGGCTGCCTGGATATAGCAAAAAAAGGGAGGAGGAAGTGGTAGAGAAGAAAAGTAAGAGTCAAACCACCTGTGCCCATTTTCCTTTAGATGATACAAGCATTATAGATATATATGCACAAATGCAAATACTCATACTTTATAGTTTGGTAAGAAGTATGGATGTGGTGGTTAAAGAAGGCTCAGACATGGTACAAATCTTGGTGGGAAAGAGTAATTCTATGCAGCCATTCAAAAGACAGACACAGAATGGAACCAGTTATGCTACACGCTAATGAAACCCAGCAAGAAAAAGCTGTATTTCAAGATAGTTCAATGTCATTGGAAATGTCTACTGCAAAGCCACATCAGACACGGATGTCACGCTGTGGCCAGCCTCACTACCACATCACCAAAGAAGGGCGCACTCACCCTGAGGCTTGCTCCACCACCAGGTCAGGCATTCCTGGAGGTGTCCCCGCCTGCTGTGACAACACCATATCTGGATCCAGAATAAAAATCTCGTCTTGGGAAATCTCCATCACAAAGTGCAAATGTTCCTAAGGAAGAAAAAAGAAGTCTGTCAAAGGATGGACAGGATGCTCAAATCTATCATCTGATAAGTGACAAAACAAAGCATCCTTGGTCTTGAGGGATAATGAAAGTCGATGGCATATCCAAAGACCACAGTGTATTTTCAGAGGCCTGACCAGTGGATACCATCCCTGAAGCGACAGGGTAGCAAGAGGCTGGTGAGGGGAAGAGGAGAATCCTTCTTGGTTTGGGATTCCTACTCGACCAGGATCTTGTCAGGTGTAACCAGAGATGGGCTTCCCTCTTCTTCCCAAATACTTTCAAAGAAGCGACACCCCACTTGTGGCTTCGTTCCAGCATGAATTGTGCAGTAAGCTGGACTTGGACCCCCAGGATCCGGCCAAAGCTAAGCGGCATGATTAACTGGTTTTATCACTGGATTCCATGCTGTATTATTATTTCTTCTCCTTCTTCTTCTTCTTCTTCTTCTTTATTGCAGGAGAATTTGGACAGTAGGAACATTTATTATCATTGAGCAGAAGCATTTTTTTTTTTTCTCATTAGAAAATTCTGGGAAGTGATGAGTTGGAACTGAGTAGCATAAATATACACCTGAGGTGTCAAACTTGCTAACCAAAATAAACTGAAAAAGCCATAAAATGGACCTAGGAAGTAGTAAAAGTAGCAGTGTGCGAGAAAATTTAGAGTGCAGGCTGGTGATAACATCTATAAGCCTAGTTATTTTCTGTACTCATTTGCAAGGTCAAATCTTGAGTCCACAAATCACAAAATGTGTGAAGACAAATAAAAAAACTCATAACTTAGGCTATGAGTACCATTCCGGAATGTGCAAATGTTTTAGGGTTTACATTTGAGAAATGTATAAGATTAGCTACCAATAAAGTCTATTGATTTGGGAATTTTTCTCTTTTACAAATAGGCTCAAGAAAGCTTACCTGAGATCTGTCTATTCGGTAAAAGCGATCAGCAGAAGTTGCTAGGAAAGAAAAATGTATATATGGCATTCAGAGTCCTGTGATCTAGCACCAAATTTACAACCTTCTCTCCTATTATACCACTCAAAATCTTTGCATTCCAGGCGTGCCAGCCTGCTGGCCAGTTCCTAAATTTAGAAAAACTCAGAACTCCCATGTCTGCTACGGCTATGCCCCAGCTTAGAAAACCCTTCCCCATTACATGTCCCTAACTAAATCTTATTTGTATCTTAAGGACCAACTTAAATGCTGCCTCCTCTGAGAAACATTCTTCCATCCCATCTTCCCTACTCTGGATAGAATTCATTGCTCCTACTTTTAGGCATATTCACATTTTTTTATACTTCTTGTAGACACCATCTTCATAAATAACTAGGAGACAGAGATATCTGCCTCTTTAAAGGTCTGTGTTTCATCTGCTCTTTTATGCCTGCAGACATTAGCACAGGACCTTAAACAGAGCTGGGACTCAGTATGTATTTATTAAGTAAAGAAAGTTGTTGTTGTTGGGCGGGGGGGGGGGGGGGGGCGGGGGGCGGGAACCTGTAGGTAGCCAGACTTCCCAAGGAAGTGATTCTCATTTAGAAAAAAAAGCTTGAAGATGCAGAGCCAGGGACCACATCTGGTACTGAAGGATTCATTTCACTTCAAGACTGAATTCCTAAGCCATGTCTAAAGAAAGCCAAAACAGTAAAAATAATTATTTAAGCATTCCTAAAAGGAACTGGGTTGCATCTGTGGTTTGGGGGGAAAAAATTGAGAACTTTGGGTTTGTAGACACTATTCTGATTATTCTTAATACTCAAAAGAATTATGTTCCTCCTCACTTAAATCTATCTAACAGAGTCCAAATATTATAAAAAGATTTTCTACAAAGTACATAGTCCTAGAGGGAATAACTCAAAATGCAAATAATCATTCAAAAATCATAACTATTTAATGAGTAGCTTCTTTCCAAAAGGAAATGAGCTGAGAAACAAGACAATCACGGTCCCTCCCCGCTAAAAGCAACAAAGGAATAAAATCTGAGGACTTAAATCTACTTTCGTTCTTTTTAACCTTAAGTGTGATCACTTTTAAAGGTTTATCTATCTATAGAATATAACTAACATCACACTTGTAATTTTATCTAGGAATGTATATAGAACAGACTGTATATAGAACAATTCATACAAACTTCTAAGATTTTCTCAAATATAAGTTGTTTCCCTGTGAATTCAGTAAAAAAACACATGATTGTGCTTTCCATCACAAGGGAATAAAGGAGCTGGAGGAAAGTAGTGTCAATTATCTTCAGAGTAGGTGATGAGCTACTAGTGAAAACCTAGGTCATGATTCACTTGGGTTAGATCTGACATAAATACAAGTGTTCATCTTCATAGTACTGTTCACATACTCACACGTCCTGTTGCACTCTTGTCCACATTTATATCTGCATCCCCAGATCAACCAAAGAAATGTCTACAGTGAAAACCACATGTCCACATAGACAAGAGAGATACCGGGTAGTTGATACACTGGGCAGTAGATAAGCAGGAATGTACTGTAATATGGTTAACTAACTGATAGAAAAACAGGATTAGGCAGCATCTAGGGAGTGAGGGATGCTTGCAATGGAAAATGAACCCATTAACCAATCAGAAAATAACTGAAATACATTCAATAGGCCATGCTCAGCTGAGCAGATCTGAATGCAACTGAAAATTTCTACATTTTTGCAAAAATGTATACTCATACTGAAATGATGGCTAATGGAAATATACAAAAGTTACAATAAGCAAACAACAGAGAATTAGCACCTGTCCGTTGTGTACTGTATCCATCTACTGGCCTGAATTTAAGATAAGCCCTCAACATTGTTTCAGGAAAAGTGTGTGTGTTGGGGGGGGGGGGGGCGGGCAACAGAAAGGGAAATGTCAGTTTGAGCAATTTGATGCTGAGTTCAGCCCAAGTTAACCAACTTTCTCTGAAAAACATGACTTCAGGAAAGTATGTTGCAACATCAGTGAGTCCGCATATTTTGAGATGCAAATACCAGTCACACAGAGCCACATAAAGGCTTTCTGAATAATCCCTTGGAAAATCAGGGTCCACTCCACCCCATCGATCAGGGCATTGTTGTCCTGCTGCTCCTCAATCCCCACTGTTCCATGAAATAGAGAAACACTCACCATCTAGAAAGCACCACCGTGGGGAGAGTCTCTGAGCTGAGAGCGCCCTGGGGAAGGAGGTTTCGTGGTCCTGGAAAGAGACACATACATCCTCCTGACTCCATTTGAATGACCTGAGGGATTTAACCTCACTGTACCATATCGACTACTTCTAAGAGTGAGCATCCTTTCCTAAACCAAGCACTGGTGAGAGGCCAAATCATATTCTTACTAGAAAGAGAGGCTGTGCTTTGAAATAAATTACTTCACATGGAACCTTCTAAAACAACTCCCACATACAATTTCCGTGAAGTTCTCAACTACTCTATTAAGCATTCATAAATGACATAACTGGGGACATTTACCTCGTTTAGGGAATTTCTTTGCTTTTGTGAGGCTAAGGAAGTAGGGGCAGCTGGCTGTCATTTACACTTTGATTCCCCACATAGGTATCAGGAAGGCACTAGCACAAAATGGGAAGGAGTTGAGCCTCATCTACTGGCCAGAATGGACTCGCAGCATTGAAGAAACACAAGAGGCCATCCAGCTGCAGTGTCAAATCCCCATAACTAGAATAGCATCTGTTATACAAGGCAATTTGTCTGCATGAAAGCAAAGAAAATCAGCATCACATATTGAGGCCATCATTACCTCAACTTATCCACTGAACCTGACTGCAGAGCCGCGCACAAAGAGGGAGAACGTCCTGCCAGGCTGGCTGGTGACAAAATCACCTGTCCAACACGGACTTAGCCAACGATGTACTCATCCGCCTTAGCATTCTCCAGCTCTCTAGCTTCTAAGATGCCCGATCCTTCCCCCCCTCTTATGTGTGAACTCAAGGCCATCTGCTAGCCTCCATCTCCTCTCCTTTAGCCTTAGATAAAAAGGATTTTTTCCTATTCAAAGCTAACCACTTCATCTAGTCTCCAGATTACTCTCTTCTTCCCTTTCAAACTTTACTTCCGTATTCTTACTGAAATCCTCTCCTCTACCTGGAAATTCATTAATTTTTCTGCTTTCAATGGCTCCCCCTCTCTAAAACAAATTCCCCTCAATTGATCTTGTTACATCATCTGAAAATTAATTTTTCCTTCCTTGCCCTGCCAAATCCCTGAAATATGCCTCTAGTATCTCCTGCCTCCAACTTCCCCTTAGCCATTTTGGCCCGAGCTCTAGAAGGCTGGCTTCTGATGCATCATTCTTCAAAAGCTGCCCTTCCAAGAGATCACCAGGACTGGCAACCTTCCTGATTTAATACTACTATCAGTTCCCAAGATTTCCAGAAGTCTCCTGAAACTTTTACTTCTTACAAGGAATTAAGGCCACATCACAGAAGAACAGACTAGGGAACTGGCAGATTGAAAGCAGAAGGGATTATCTCTTTATAATTCCCAACTTTCAAAAACTGAAAATCTCCCCTAAGAGAAACTCTGTCAATGATAATTTAAAAATAAAAAGCGCATTCTAGTTTACAACACATGACTTGGAGCATTCTAGCCCTGGCTTATAATGAAATTGAAATCGTTGACAGAAACAGGACAAATGAGGAGGGAGGCTAGGTCTCTGTGGGGAGGGCAGTCGTTTGACCCACATTAGGGATTTGAGATGTTTTAACATAGGTAGCATCCCTAGAGTGCAGCCGGGTGTGGCTGATCCGTGGGTACCGGAGGGGGACAGGAGAGGAGCTAGGAATAACATAGGACAAACAGTAAGAGAAATAATCAGAGGTTGCACTGACTTCTTTGGGGTTTTGATCAACACTTCCTGAGGCCTCACTTGCTCCTCAGGCAAAGCCTATGCTTAGATCAGCGGGTCTCAAAACGTGAACCATGGAAGAGCAGCATCGGCTAGGAACTTGTGAGAAATACAAACTCCCCGGCACAACCACAAGTTTATAGAAACCCTGGGAGTGGAACCCTGTAATCTTTCAGGTGAAGGTGATGTACACTAGAGGTTTAAAAGCATGGACCTAACAAAAGGGATCTGTTTTATTATAAGAAACCTTGACTACATGGAATTTTTAATATGAATGGATTCTGCAAAGTAAATAATTGAGAGAGAAAAAAACTGGTCTCGGGTCTGGCACCAAAAGTTTATATTTATATGTGTAGAATTAATATAGCTATGGATAGGCAGATAAATACATATCTCTATGGATATTTATGTAGCTGTGAACACAAGATATTTCTCTCTTTTCTGAACTGGCTTTGCCATCCTGCTGGTTGCACTAAATGAAATCGTGATATGTGCTCAGTACCTATTTGTATGAAAATCACATGTCACATTTCAAGAAGTACATTTTGACACATGATATACTGTTTTAAAGAAACTTAAGGTTCTTACTGTATTTTTATAAAACATGTAAAGTCACCAACATGTCCGTTTAGTGTCAAATGTAAGTCAGGAGATTCAAATGGGATTTGAAATATTTAGTGCCAACTATGAAAGCTCCTAAATAAAAATACTAAACAGGACCATGGCTGTCTTCTCTAGAAATAAAGACGGCTTAGACACCAAGGACAGTTTCTGAAATCTGATGTCAAATGTGCTACAGAGAGCCCCACACACAAAAATGAAATTTCCCTAGGTAAAAATCTACTCTGAAAGAACGCAGAAGTGCTTAATTTATCATTTTAAAAACCTAAAGCTTAATAATGTTATTGTTGGAGTATTCAAATTAGAGAACATCGGATATTGTTTAGTCTCGTTTAATAAAATGCAGATTGAAAAAAATAAATAAAATGCAGATTGATATACTGCCTCAATCATGTCACTAGCTTACCACAGGATGGCAAAATAATATTGGTATAATTGTATACATTTTTATGTATGCGTGTTTGTGTGTCAGGAGAGTTTTATGGATGGGCCTAACTATTTATTTTGTATATTTTCTGTTTGTTTATTTTCTCTACACCTTAATTCACAGGCATTTGCTACAACTTAATTTCCTTAAAGAAGTTTTATTTAAAGAGAATGTTACCAGTTTGCTCTGTGAAAACACACTGGCTGCCAAAGAATAGAGATCTTTGAAACACTTCAAATAGGTCCAAGTGGACCCTCGACTAAGTTCAACAAGCCTTAACTCCCTGAAATTTTATGCTAAATTCAGTGTGTCTAGTGGAGGTGCATGTTTCACTGCTTTCTATAGGTTATCAAAGTGATCTGGAATCCCAAGAAACTCATGAGAAAAATGTCATTGAAAAATAGTTGGACCCTCTCTTGGTCACGTGCAGATTAACCCGGCGTCTTAGGAGATGGTTACAAGTGCACAGGGAGAGCCCTAACTTGTCTGATGTAGCTCCCCTGAACTAGGTTTGCATCCTCTCCCTCCTTCTACAGAACTCCTTCAGCCTTGTTCATAAAAAAATTGTCAGCTCTTAAAAAGAAAATTATTAATATAATGAAGTCCTATGTTAAAAGGCATTTGAGGAGTGCCTGGGTGGCTCAGTCAGTTAGGTGTCTGTCTTTGGCTCAGGTCATGACCTTGGGGTCCTGGGATCGAGCCCTGCGTCAGGCTCTCTGTTTAGCAGGGAGTCTGTTTTATCCTCTCCCTCTGCCCCTCTCCCTACTTGTGCTCTCTCTCTCTAATAAATAAATAAATAATTTTTTTTAAAAAGGTATTTGAATTCCAAAATAAAAATGCAATTAGCACCTACACCAATCCGGGAAGGATTTATAATGCAATGCAATTAAACTACTTATTTCAAAATTTTACATGTCAAAAAGATATATAAAAGCAGTCAAGTCTCAACAAAATTTTCCCCTTGGATCTAATCTAGCCCACACATATATATGCAGATGAAAGGATCTCACTTGCATTAGGACCCTACAAGTTGGAGATTACCTATAATCAGTGTTAAAATGATGTTTCACTGCAGCAGATGGACGAAATGTAAAAACATACCCACAAAATATAGCAACAATCTATAAAATAAGACACAAAGAAATCCAGCTAATCAGCACAGCTGGGTGCTAGGACGACATCTAAAAGATCCAGGGGAGAACAGGAGGTAAAGAGCAGGCGAAGGATGGGAAATCTGGTGGTGGTTGAGGCTGTTGTATTTCACTTGAGCTGAAAACAGAGCCAAAAACACTTTTAATGAGAAAGTCTGCTTTGGAAAACTGATTTTGTGTGTGTGTTCCAATACAAGTTTATTTATGGACACTGAAATTTAATTTCATATAATTTATGTGAATTATAAAATATTCTTTGGGTTTTTTCCCAAACATTAGAGTATCTGAAAACCATTCTTAGTTCACAGGCTGTGCAAAAGATAAATAGGCAGCACACTAGAGGTGGCACTTGAGGTATAGTTTTTCAGATCTGTGGTGTCAATCATTACAAGAGTGCTTGATTTGTGATTATATTACATTTAGATCTAATAGGAGCTGTGTTCCCCAACAGGTCCATGTTTTTTTAATCTGATCTTGTGAATTATCATGTCATTGCTGCCCCATCAAAGGTTGCTCTGTTTGAAAATTTTGTAAGTGGAACTCAGGAAGAAGACATACTTCAGCTAAGAAAATCTCTTATGCTGAATCTGGTCCATATAGTACCAGGAGCTTTTCACTGGTAACCCTTCAGTGATGAAACCCCAAAAATAGCAGTAGATAATCACACTATAAATTCTTAACATCTAAAAGTTAAGTCAAATGGCGTAGGGGTAGGTTTTCTGGAAAACTCATATTTTTGTAGGATGACATCATCAGACTAAGAAATGAGATGACAAGAGAGTCTCTGTCCTAGAGGTGTTTAGGAAAGGCAGTTCTATGGATGAGAAGGAATAACAGTGCAATCGATGGTACATGATCCAGCCTCAAGTATCAAACCCAGAGGCAGCAGAATTCTGGTGGCCGAGAAGACCAGCTTGTGAACAGGACAATCTTGGGGCTTCACCACCTACTAACTGAGATTTTAGGCAAATTTCTTATCTACTCTGTACCTTGGCTACCTCATTTGTAAAATGGCTACCATGCTATCTCTTATAAAGGGTTCTTTTGAGACATAAGTGAAAGGACACGTGGAATGCTTAACCCATGTGTTGGCACACGTAGATATGCTGATATTGTTATGCTACACAAATAATGTTGGGGCATCTGGGACTTTTTTTTTTTTTTTAACCTAAAACAATTATGACCTTTAACCACCTTTGGGGCTCACAGAACATAGGCCACATTTCGGACTGGATCATTCAGATGGTGCTACACCAACACAAAACTATTTTATCCATAAACATCTTTGTGCTCAGAATCTGGATTTCACAGAAAACAAATGGGACAGATTTGTATGCACGGACACAAAAAAGAAATACAGCAAACCAAGACGGAACTCAAGCCATTGTTGGTTTGGTGCTTGCACCCAACACCTCTTTTCACACTATCAGATTCTAGATAGTTGCCTTAAATACAGGGTATTGTCTTCAAGGCTGAGTGTCTTCTGTCACCAAAAGCAATATTTTTCAGGACACTGCACTTTACTGTCCTCTTCCCATTCAATAATATTCCCCATTCAATAGTAACTGTGCTTGATATTTGCTTAGTTTCACCAAAATTGCTATCTTTTCTTTTGCTGACTTGGATCGTCAGGTGTCACATTGCTACATATTACTCTTATTCCTTTGACACAATTGTATTTAGTCTTTTCAACTAGTATTGATTGGAGCTAATGAGGTGCAAGGCATGTGATGTGAGGGTCACAAAGAAGAACAAAGCACGGGCCGTGTCTTCAGAGGGTATCTACCTCACTGAGAACCGCCGGGGTGCTTACCTTCTCACCATTTTTGGAGTTGTTATAGGTCTGATTTACCAGATTTCAACATTTTTTTTTCAAGAGACGGCTATTTTAGTTATGATTTTATTTCCCAGCTATTGTCAAAAGCCATTGATTTGGGGAAAAGGATCCTGAGTCGGCTCCCCACAGAACGGGAGCCTGGTAAGGAAAACAGCAGAAGATATTAATAGCTCGGAAAGCACGTGGAAGGGTCAGCTCACATTTAAGAAGGCCCTTTCGTTTCAAGTCTGAAATGTGGGGCTAGCAATCTTTGGTCTGGGCCAGCGGTTTTCAGGTAGTCCTGACACTGATGGAGAGCTAGGACGTGCCGATAGGCACAATCCTGAATCATGCAATCCACTTACACAAAGGCCAGTGGCCAGGATGTCAAGCAGAGCAGCAGGTTGCTGACCCTTGCTCTCCTTCATCCCTTCCTGCTACGTTAAGTCGTCCACCTACAGCTCCCGCCCAGACTCATCTCCATTGTCTGGCATTAAAGGATATGGAACAATAATCTCAGCAAGCTGTCAACTACTCAGGGAGTAACAGTGGGTGACTGGTAAACTTTCCTTCCTTTACCTCCTTTTATAGTATGCTCCTTTTTTACTTCTGAGAATTTTCCATAAACATAACTCTATTTCCGCATTCCTTGGTGGTTCTGTATTAAATAAAATTTAGACCACCAGTCTTTTTATGTTATTGCATCTACTTAATATTCTATGTTGGAAAAAATATCCCCTCGAAGCCTATGTATGGGAGAGATTACGATCAAGGTTCACAGAACCATCTCTCTTGGATTTAGGGTTACCCGGCCACCACCACAGAGTTCAGTTAGGAATATTAGGCTAACATCCTATTTGGTAGGTTGATTTGAAGCCATATTCTTATGGCATATCCATTCTGTCATTAGAAAACTACATAATCTAGCTCCATCTACCTCTCCTTAATCTATCCCCACTATTCTTCTTGAACTTCTTCTCCAGCATCTAAAAGTGAGCCATAAATGAAGAGAAGAGGCTTTGGGAATTTAAGTAAACTCTCACAAGTATCCAGCCTAGTGCTGGGGTCGCAATTCAAATGCAGGCCTCCTTTACTTCAGAAGTTATGATCGTATATACTCAGTTTTATAGATTCTTGAGGAATCAGAACCAGTGGGGGGTTTTGAAGGATGGGTGGACTTTGTGTAAGTCAAGTCAGGCAGAAGTTGTTATTTAACTCAGCTCAAGCAAAAACATGAAGAAAGCAAAAGCTAAAATAATCGTAATGGTTAATAAAACCTTCCTTTGCCTCTGGCATTCAAGGATATTTCATAGTTTCAGTTTTCATTAACTGTCAAACTAATCTTCCATACTTCTTATCAGAGTTCACAGCCTGGTAAATCAGAATTTTCCCTCTCCCAAATTCTCCAGTTACATTGCTGGCACACTTTCCCCTCCCATGGTCCCATCTGCTTGAGAATCCCACGGGAATATGGCAATCAGTGCAAACAATAGTGAACCACAATTCAGAGTAGAGAAACTGAAACGAGATTCATATAAATTCTGATTACATAAGTTTAAGATAACTTTGCTGTGTTACACGGTTACAATTCTCAACTCCATACAAGTGACCAAGTTGTTTAGCATGTGATGTGATTATCACTTCTGTTACAGCTTTATTTTCAAATCTGCACAACTATGCTTACTGCAATTTTGTTTAGACAAACAATGGCAAAAAGTGCATATAACGTAAATGTCTATCCAGAGAGACAGGGTTAAATATATACCACAGAGTAGAGCGGTAGTTTTAAAAAACTGAGTTAGAGCTTCATTTATTAGCAAAACATAATCTTCATGGTATATTACTATTAAAAATGAGTTGTGGTATAATATATATGTAGTGAGTGTACAAAGGATGCAAATCCATTTTTATTAAAAAGAAAAAAAACAAATGTGTATCCATGTATGTCTTTATGTATAACTTTTACAGATTTGCAGAAAGTTACCAAAAGGTACACACTAGAAAGATGTCGTCCTAAGGTCTACTTTGAGTGGGGAGTTAAAAACCAAAGAGAAGTCTAGAATTATACACAATTGGAAAATTAAGATAAGCCAAGATTATAAAACCTGGCAGACTTCACAACACAAGTGGCTAATGAAAGGCAAGAGAAGTACCTCAAGGACCTTAATATCGAAGACAAATGCATATGTGGATGGATTAAAATTGGAACAGGAATAAAGAAAAGATTATTGAAAAAGAATTCACAGTGACTTAAAGCCATGGTTCATAAAATCCCTTATATACTGACATTTTTAACTAATGATGACCACATAGGTGATTAGGTGACCAGGGTTCATGTACTTCCTACATCTTGTCTCTCTATGCCCCTTTCTCTCCTACTCAAAAAAAGAGAATCAAAATATGAGTGACGGTGATGTCAGTAGAGAGATACTATTGATTGAAATAATTGTGTTTTAAATAACTGGCATTGCTAGCACACTGTGGGTGATGTACCTCCCGTCAGGTAAACAGCTGACTGTCTCCTCACACTGGGCCTGGCACACAGGGAGAGTGGGTGACCCCGGCCTTAAGGGATCCTGGATTCAGGGGTGGCAGGAGGGTCACGAACAGTGCAGCGAGGACTATGAATCGGACTGGAGCTGAAAAGGGGAAATGAGAAAAAAAGAAGAGCCCCTCACAGGAAACCGAATACTGACCATCCTTAGCTTCGTGGACCGCTGGGGTGAACACAGCAACATCCATGCCACTAAGCAAGAGCGGCTGGAAGTGTTTGCTTTGCAAACACTGCACATTAAAATAAATGTAAGGAGACTTAATTTCTGATGGAACCAAAAATGAGCCAAAAAATACGCACCTTTCAAAAGTGATCTGACTATAGACTTAAATGCACTTGTGTGAGCGCACCTGGGTTGCAGGGGGGAGTTCACGTCAATAACTGAGCCGCACCACTCACAAGGACACTGATGCTTTCGGGGCTAATTTAGGGCTCCCAGTCCCCTCAGTCCTCTCAAGTTACATAATCAAATCTACAGTCCACCAAAGAGATAGAATACTTGCTCATTTTGTGAGCTGTTATTTTTCTTCATATAAATGGTGTGATTTAGATGACTACGACTGTCCTTGTTCTATAACATAGGCAGAATCATGTATCTTGGACAGACCAGGCTCCTTTCCATTTTAAATATAATAATCATGTAAAACTGCATGCTCTTTAAATGAATACTACTAACAAACTTATTTCAAAAATCCGTGATATGTGAATTTTTTTTTTTTACCATATGCTACTGGAAAATCAGTTTCTCATGCTAAAAATATAGCTGCACGCACAAAAGCAAAGCTGTTATTTCTCATATATATTTTTTAAAGGCAACTGGCATCAACTCTATGTAATTGATAAGGAAATTATCTGAACCACTATTTGGCACACATAAGCCAAACTTGCCCTTAATTTACATTCAATTACTCATAGCTGGTGCACACATAATTTAATGAAAGCCCAGCAGCTCCATTATACCCTCCAGTAGGTAATTCAATTAAACAGTATTCACCTAGCATTTAACTATACCATCACTGTGAATGAAACTTTTTTTCTTTCATAAAACTGAAGGAAGATGTAAAAGACAAGGAGGCAAAACAGAAGTCCCTTTGGATTGGGAATCCCTGCTTCATTCAATAATGTCCAGTCAGTAGCCACTTTACTTTTAAATTGATCTCTTGTTTACCCACCCACATTTCTCATCTGCCTGCCCAACCCATCTATTCATTTTGTTTTCTTTCCGGTCATCACCAAGTTGTATAAACATCTCTTTATCCTTGGTGAACAGATCCACCAGGGATGGGTAGAAACTATGTGTTTACACATCTCTGTCCAACTATAAGCCTCCTTAAGAGACTTGCTGCTATTGTTTTTGTCTTTCAAAACTCTTTTTCCTGAAACCTACTTCACCACCCCTAACTCCCGTGGCAGCTGAATATAGAAATGGGATGCCCATTTCCAAAAGCAGCTCTGAAAAAATGAAGAAATAATGATAGTGTAGTAAAAGATGAAAATGAGAGATAGTATGCAGTTTTAGGAACTCTTGTGTGTGAGAATGTCCTCTATCAACAACAACCACTCTGTGTGTGTGTCTGTGCGTCTGTGTTATTAGCAGTAATGCCTTCACTTGCAACAGACCTGGCCCCAGGCAAGTCTTCTTTTAATTCCTTTTCTGATCCATTTGATCCATTTCTGACAGCTCTGATCTAGCCCAAAGGAACAACACTCTACTAAGTTCCTAGCTAACCCCTGTCCTTCTCTGAGACAAGACAAAGTAATTCTTGGGACGACTCCCTTAAACTTGTTTCAACCCATTCACTGAAAGACTTCGAAAATCCAGGAAACAAATTAAGGAGGAAGAGGCTACAGAGAAAGAAGAGAGATGAATAAGGATAGTCAATATGAAGAGAAAAGAAATAGATCAAGTATTTATGAGCAAATGCTGTTTGCCGAGGACAGCACTCTGATGGAGTATATAGATCCATCTCCCAGAAGATCAGGTCGTTATGTAAAGTAGGGAAAGGGATCAGAGGATGAACAAATTGATACAGACGCAGATCTGATCAGGAGTTTTTTCTTAGGAAAGACGTCTCTAAAAATGGAAGAACTTTTTGAAAATGGTCTATCTATTTTGAAATACCCCAGCCATTCTAGTGTTAGTTTTAAGTAAATAAATTCTTAAAGGAGAAGAATCACCTGGATGGATTCCTTTTTTTTGCAGCTACCATTGAATCCTACTGTGGTCTTTAAAAGCTCAAATTCGTAGCTCATCATATTCTGGAAAGCATACCTCTGTGTGCCAACTACGTCAGTCCTCCACAGAGCAAGCACTACACGGGGGAAACAGGGTGTCCACAAAAAACCTTACCTGCTCCTGGTTCCATTATCCCTGGTTCTCTGTTCTTCTCTTCTGCCCTAGCCACAGATGCCTCTGTTCCCCTGCACTATTTTTTTCTCATCCTGCTCTTCCCTCTATGCCTCTCCTCATCGAGGACTTAACATCTGCCTGTGATCCTCAGGAATGTCTTGAGAGCCATCAGAATGACTCAGGTTCACAAGGCTCTCACTATTGACATTAGGGGGCTGGATAATTCCTTGCTGTGGGAGGGCTGTCCTGTGCATTCTAAGATGTTTAGCAGCATCGTTGGCCTTTACTCAACAGATATCAGGAGCACTGCCTCTCCTACTTGTGACATACAAAAATGTCCAGATTGCCAAATGTCCTATATATAGGAGCAAAATCTCCCCCCTCCCCCGCGCCGTTGAGAATCCCTAGAACAGTTGTACCTGCTTCTACTCCTTAACTTAAAGACTTGGGGTGAAAAGGGGATATAATGAAGACCAGAGAGGGAACACGGAAAGAATTATCTTATTGTAGATGGCCTCAAGAAGCATTTCTATCAAATAGGGAGGCAGAGTCCAATTTCTCTATGACTTCTACCTTATCTGTCAAGCTTCTCAAGAATATCCTGAATCCGCCAACACAGTGCATTTATCAGTTACAGGTTACAAGAGATGCCGTTAAGATCGAGGGGCCTTTGTATTTTGACCTCAGAGGTAGTGTAGGCAGGAATTTTCAGCAGGCTATAAATATCGAACGCATTCTTGTATAACCCGTAATGCCTTGTTAGGTTAATATAAGGTGTCATTTTAGAGCCTTAGTGCTTTGTTGGCAATTCACTATAGATTTGGGAAAGGAAGAAACCAAAGCAATGACATGCTTAAATGACTAGGAACTGCCATATGGCTCACTAATAAGGTGACTTGGGCCCTCATACACCTTTCTAAATACTGGTTTTCTCTTGAGTTTTTTCTAGCCTTAGAAAACAGTCAGCTAAAATGTCAGCCGCCAGTCAGTGAGCTGATAGGAATTTCTCAACTTTTTTTCCCCTTAACTTACTGGTATTTATTCATGCCATCGCAGTTAATTCTCCCAGCTTATTGTGTATTATCCCATGCACAAGAAAGTCCATTTAAATGCATTTAAGGCACTTTGTGGTCCGTGTTTCTGACAGGTCTTTCTCTTACATCGCCCCCAAGCCCCCCACGCCGAGACAGACTAGAGAGTGTGATATGATCGGTTTCTGCATGAGGAAACACAGATTTAATATTAAATTTCCTGCCAGTTGGTTTGGTCACTTTCTTTGTAAAGCTAATAGCACTTCTATGCTATGGTTTTTCTATGCGTCCTCAGAATACTACAGAATTCAATCTACTTCATCTCAGCCTCTCCACAGAGCTGACACATTTCACTGCTTCCTCCTCTGAAATACATTTCACTCTTGGCTTTCATGATACTACCTTCTCCTTGATTTCCAGTTTTCCTGCTGCTCATCTCAGTTTCCATGACCCTTCTTGACTGATGGTTCTCTTAAACTTGTGCTCTTTTTGACCCATTAGTACAAGCAGGTGTGACTTCAAGCCTTCTTCATTATCTAAGCTCTCCCTGGGTGATTGCCTCCAGCCTTATAGTTTTAAGTACCATCTACTTCCTAATGACCCACAAATTTCTATCTCCAGACCTGAATTTTTCAGTGAGCTTTAAAATTCACAGATCTCATTTTCTACACACCAAAACCTCTTGGATCTAATAGGCATAACAAAATTAGGGTGGCTAAAACAGAATTCTCTATTCACCATCCCTCTCACTCACTTCTCCTCTTCGTGACTGCCCAAGGTCCCAGCCATATGTGAATGTTTATCTTCCCCCAACTCCTTGCCTCAAGCAGCTCTCCTTTGCTCCACTCAGGAAATTTCCTCACCACCCTCTTTCTACTCCGTGGCCATGTTAATTCAAACAGTCTCCTTCAGGTAAACTTCTTATTACATGAGCAGATCTTGGGCTGCCCTAGATTTCCTTTATTCCATTCATTCCTTAATACCCAAAGGCCCCTGTTTTTTATACCTCTGCAAGGAGGGGTGTGGGCACAGTAGTACTCCTGACACTCAGGTTTGGTCACTGAATTGGTTATCCTATGTCTCAGTACATAAAACCTTCTGACATGACATTTATAATGCAGCAGTTTTGACACCAAAGTTTGACTTGACTGCAAGGAACCCAAAAAAACACAATAAGCTTTTGATATAGTTAGATAAATACCACAAATTCTTCTGCATGTTTCTGTTACAAAATAACTATGGAAACGAATACCCTTCTCATATTCTGGAGTCTCAACCATCTCCTGATCTCTGGGAAAACATGGACAAATATGGTATAAAGAAAACATGGTACAAAATATCCACCTACCAAAACTCTCACACCAAAATGACAACATCAAATAAGCCAGAATAATAAATAGATGTATTAGTTTCATAAAACTACTTAGAAAAAAATATCTGAACTGTCTTGATAAAAATGCAAAGATGCAAAATGTTCATGAGTGAAGAATAAAAACTCTTGAAGAAACCAGACAAATTCATAACTCTTATACACAATAGGGTCAGTTTTCAAAGACTAGAGATCAGCCCCAGCCTCTAAAAGTACCAAACTTTTAAAAATAAAATTAAACTTAGTGGCTTCAGGTAAATATGCAAATAACCAATGGGAGGAATGTTGTGCTCTATCTAAAAAAATAAAGTGGAAATTAGTCTTTTAATGGTTGATAAAAAAGTCTCAGAAGTAGAGTTTACTTTCTCAGTGTAAACAAACCCTAAGTGAATTCTTATCCTTTTTATTGTGGCCAGACGGAAAAAAAGATTCTTGACTGGTGGGGTATTTTGTTTGAAACATAAACCTACAAACAAGTAAGAACACCAAGGCTGTTCCTGTCGTTAAGCCTCAGGATAATGAGGCTGCCTTGGCTGAAGGTGTAGGGTATCCACCAGCAGACAGAGAAGCTACCTAGAGGTTACAAGATAAAGTTTCAAAAAATTGTTGTTTAAAAAAAAATGTTTTTTATACGAGAGGATGCTTAGGGTGTAGCAAAAAAGAAACCAAAAGCAAATGTGAGGTGCTAAACCAGGATTCACAGATTGAGACATCTTTAAACACCTGTCCCCCACATGGAGATATGAAAGGGTCTAGGACAGGATTTATTTATGGAGGGAGTCTTGGCATGCTCTGACTCCCACACACCTCTCTAGTAGGGGAGGGAAATGGCTTCTCAGAGAAAAGGGCTTTACTGGGACCACTCAGAGCTTCATGTTTGCCCCTTACAGTTTGGGGTAGACTGTACACCGGGATCTGAACCATGCCTGAGAAATCTAATTTGTAAGAGGATGGCTAGAGAGTGCAACAGATTCAGGACAGGGAAGTGGGGAGATAATTGTCCTCCCAAAGATTGTTGGGGCAAAGGATATCTGAGTGTTCTCCTGAGGACTTGGTGTGGGTCACGAGAGGCAGGCTGGATTTCTCAGATCTTGTCCAAAAGACCAAGATGTGCTAGTCAGACTGCATTTTAGAACAGTTGCTTGATGGTTGTGGGAAACAGAGAACTCACTTTTCTGGATGTGAAGAAGAAACATGCAGCCCTGGTTACTAATGGTAGCCATCTTGGGCACGGAAACATCTAGTTCAGAGGTGAAATTGACAGACAAGGGGAACAGAGCAGAAAGACCAGCAGAAAACTGAAGCATGAAGCTTGACCAACGGTACGTAAAATCCACCTTTGATCTGAACTTTTCGCTGATGTGAACAAGTAAGACTTTCCCTGTCAAGCTAGTTTCAACTGAGTTTCTAGTATTTATCATTGAAAGCACTTCATTTTGTAATCTTTTCTAAATGATCTGGGAGAAAATCCACAGTCCAAATTTGTGCTAGAGTAGTCCAAAACCAGGAATATATAAAAGAATCAGAATGTCCACTTCACTCGGTTCTTCATGTGAACTCTATCCTTAGGGAAGATGTGGCCTCTAATCCAAATGAAGTATTGATTGAAAGATGGACCTTCTTTTTGTGGGGGAGCTAAGAAAACAACCACGGGGGGTCAATTATGTGTTACCTGGTAATGAACTCTCTGGTAGCCAGAAGAAACTGACTGCAGGTCCTAATGAGAAAATGGAAAAAAAAAAAAAAATCCATACCTTAAGATTAGTTTGGACAAGCTGTCTCTATAACTCTATCAACTGAACCCCCAATTTAGTATTATTAAACTCATCTAGGAAGTATCTATAACTCTTTCAAATTCATCAAGCTGAGACAAAGAAGATAATGCCCAAAATAACAAAAACACACCAACCTGGAATGAGAGAAGAAAGGCCATTTAGCTACTGAAACCTATATATCCTAAATAGTTTTAGAGGTGAGTGATACAGTTTCAAGGATCAAGAAGACCAAAAGTAAAAACCAGGCAATTTCGTTTTAATAAATGGGGCCATATTTAATTTGCACCTGAACTTTTGGCTTATGAAGAAAGCTTCTAAAATCCTTTTAAGTACTTAGAAAGAATTTATTGATCTTAGACCAAATACAAACTGTCCAAGTAATTGTGTTTCTACTGCTATGTGCTTGGCAAACACAGGTTTTCATAGATAGCCAAGAGAAAATCACTGGCCACCTCTGCACGATCATGAAGTGCAAATTAGTAGCGTTGAAATTAATGAGGTTTTACTGGCAGATTCGGAGAGTCTGGCTCTCTTTATAAAGTTTTATAACTAAGTTGTCACCATGATCATGTCCTGAAGCCTTCCTTGTTAATGAGGGTAGTGATTCTATTCACAGATGTCAGCAATCCTGGGTACCTTTGTCCTCATACCTGCTTCCCACAGGGCTTTACCAACCTACTCTCTGTGCCCAACTTAGTTTTAAAACGTTTCCTCTTTGAGTTCATTCATTCATTCTTTTTTCTCTTTTTTTTAAGAATCCCGCTTTTAGTTGAATATTGATATTACATGCATGCCAATAAGTTAGTTTTCAACAAAGTCAATTCATCAGTCATGTCATGCACTACCGTGAAATCTTAAGTTACCCAAGAGTTTAAAAAAAAAAAAAGGTTTTGTATCATTTATGATTTGCCTTTTTATTGCAGGTTTTTTGGGGGAGATTTCACAATAAAACAAAAAGATTATTTGGAAAAATGAGATACTGTGGTATTCGAGGACTATCGATTTGACCCTGAGTCACACACTACTAAGTCCACAAATTTTAACATGTTAAAGTGTCTTTGGGAAAAAAAAAAAATCCATATGAAGCCACAAAGTGTAAAATTTGCTGATTTTACTTCTCTCACCCATATCAGTATTCAAAGTTTGGTCTCTACCTCAAAATATATTGTGTTTACAATTCCATCTCTATCCTTAAAAATGCTGAAAAGGAAACTTAATAATTTTTCATATTACTTTATGTCTCTTACCTGAATTTATTGCCACCAAGAGAACTAGAATTTCATGTTTAAAGCTAAGTGGCTACAACCTGATGGTATTTTAAGCATTATATATCTTCTTTATTTGTGGTATTTACTTATGGAGAACGTGTCATCTAGAAGAGAGTTGTTCATCTTGTGGTATCTATAAGAATTACCCAATAGCTTAAAAAATACAAATGTCTAGACCACATCCAGGAAAAAATGATTTTAATCTTTAACATCTTTCATCAAGAAAAAATGATGAAGAAGTGGCTATTTATGCTTTTCATCATTTGTAAAATGAAGACAGAGAATACTCCCTCTCAAAGTTTGGCAAAAACAATCAATAACCACCACAGTGATGGGTCTGGGTCTCCTGACTTGGCTGGTGCAGCTCAAATTCGTGGGAATGGCATATATGAGGTCTCTTCCATTGTCTTTCTCTATGGTAAACCAGACTGAGGAACCAACTAGTGTATTCTTCTGTGTTCGGACACACATTCCTAGGAAGGATAGAAGGTCTTTCTTTCCTGTGAAAGTTATATTTTTAAAAAATGTAGTGATCTCTGGCCGAAGTCTGTGGTAGATACAAAACATTAAATAACCTAACTCTCTGTTCTCCTTCATTATTGATCAGGACCCTTTGAAATTTATATAGCTCAAAAAACACTGGATGTAGTCTGGCAAGAAGACAAGAAGTTCCAAGCTATAGTTATGGATCACACTAGAGCAATGTCCTTTCCCATTTCAACCACCTGAGGAGGGAAAATAGCAGTGGGGGTCGGGGAGAGAGATGTGGTCAATGCTTAAAGGACAAGGACACCACGCTTCCATTTTCTCCCCAGATGCAGCATTTCAGAAGTAAATATATATGGCTGGTAATTGTTTATAAAAATGGAAAACTGAAAATAAATAATTGGCTAAAGAAACTCACCTCCTGTAGGCGGTCTATGTACATACGGCAAGTCTCCAAATCACAGTCTCCGCGCACAACTAGAATACCCAGAGGGATAGCTAAGGGTGAAGGAAAGAGAAAAGTCTAAAATAACATATTTGATTTTTCTAGATTGGCATAAATGTGTTTCTTAGGGTTAAAAAAGTATCTCATAAATACTATTAGTGTTTTGGACATTTCAATATCCAAAATTCTCCTCAAACCTCCCCTGGGACCCAAACTCTTTACTGTGAATGCTTTCCTTGCATGAGTCATATTGTCCCTTGCCACCTGGCCAGACTTCATTTTGTCTCAGTGGCCCTGATATGAAGTGTAATGTCATGAGAACAGTGAGACATGGCTGGGAGGCGACTCACAGCCAGCTAATAATTTATGCCTGCATTTTCCATAGTCAATGTACCGCCAGAGAGGAATTTAAGAATCATGATTCTGGACCCTTACTCCTTTCCCTCCTGAATGCATGGGGTTTAATCTTTCTGTCAGTTTGCAACGGTTCCCTATTTAAGAGACTTGAGCTACTCAAGGCACTGTTGCTACCTGGTGGCCAACACCAGAACTAACTAGGCATGAAATGTTTAAAATAAATAAAAGCTTCTAGAAGGTTTGCAGCTTAAAAATCCCACTGACTTTAAACATGGTCAATGTAAATGTGGTAGCAGCAGGGCTTCAGGGAACAGTTAGGAAAAGCTGTTACGTGTCTTAAATACCCTCTATTTAGGTGGTGGTAAACGTTCCACAATGGCTTTAATGGATAGAACTTCCTAGGTCAGAGATCACTGGAAGATTCCTGAAAAATTGTCTCCTTCCCAAAACTTCAAAAAATATATTGCCTATTTCTAATTGTAAAAGTACAGTTGTACTATTAAATCCATAATTTAGCCAAAAAAAATACCCTTTGAATTTCTGAGTTATCCAACTAAGTCTAGCAAGCACATGACAGGACAGTGGTGTTCACTAAAGATTTTCTGAAATCTTTCATTCATTGAATTTTTAAAGTCTCATCATCAATAAATGGGTCTGAAAATGCAAAATGCATTAAAATTAATAATACAGAGCATAAAATACATATAAAATGCATGGAGAAATCTTGGGGAACTCACGAGGAACTCATCTTCATAGAAAAGATACATATAAACAATAATAACTGTAGCATAGGCTACATTAAATGTATGAGCTTAGTCATTTGAAAACTATAGGAGAGAGGGACTACTTCTTGCCTGGAGGGCAATTTAAGCCTCTCTGTAAGATATGAGGTCCCACTGGCTCTTTTACTTAGAGAAGTGAGGATAGTCTGAAGAAAAATAGTTTCTCATTATAAGCCTTGGATTGGCAACCTAAAGGAACAGGGTATGGTATTGATGTCTCTAATGGAAAACAAAGTCCTACATACATAAAGCTTGAAAGCATCCATCGTTGTGTATAACTATGTAAACATGTGCATAAGTGTGGACTCTCTCACCAAGAATGTCTTGTTTACCTTCACAACCATAATGTCTGATAGAGCAGTGGTAGACCGTCAATAAGAGTTTGTAAAAAGGGGGAGAAGGGCTTAGAGTGTGTTCAAGTGTCAAAGAGAAAGTACATCTTCAAGGGCTAAGTCAGCTTTCCAGGTGAGGCAAAAAAACAAAGGTTTGGAGCAGGAGACAGAGCATGCTTTGGATTGGAGTAAAGGGGGCAGTAAGTAAAAGGGTAAGGAGCCCTGCAAGTGTTACGTGTTTAGTTTAATAATCTGGAAAAATAGTTTTTCTCTTCTTTTTGAATATAATCAGGAACATCAAAAAAGTCATCAGTATGGTAATCACGCATCTTTAAAAGGAATGGAAAGGAAATTCAGTGAGATTCCTAAAAGTACTGATTAAAATAATCATCCTCAGCTAGACTTCTACCTAGACACAAATAAGGTTATCCACTGAAGTAAAGAAAGATTAAAGATTTCTGACACTTAAGGAATGAGTAGGAAAAGCTAGAATTTTGGCCTAGAAAGTCAGTCAAATGTTGTGGAAATAGAATATAACTAACATGAGAGCCCATGTTAGAATCCTACTTAGGGATGTTTAGTCTTAATTTCAAATGTGCCAGTGTAGAGAAATGAAACTTGATCGATACTCATCTATTTACTTAAATTAGGAGACACATATCACAGGAATCCTGTCAACATCTCTGATTTCCTTCTATTATCAATGCTTGGAGTTAATCTGGTCATAAATTCCATGTACTTGGTAGCAGATATTTTAAACTACAATTAAAGAATAGATATTCCAGACCTAGAATCAAGAAGGTAGAGCTAGGAAAAAGTTTTCAAAGACGAGTCATACATTTCCTACTATAAGTATAAAATCAGCTACTTTGCAATATTCCTCAAGAAGTCAATTAAGAGAAAGAGTGCTTTTGATTGATGTTAGCTATTAATTGGGCTTTTAAAAAAGCATTCTCTACCACAATTTCATATCATGATTACTGACAATTGCTGTCAAATCTATCCTATGAAAGTAGCAGTATGCAGTACAAAGGATTTATAGTCATTCTCTCTCGGATCCAAATCCCAACACTGCTTTAATCTTATGAATTACTCACATTAGCTCTTTGGTCCTGTAAATTACTCAATTCCTCTGATCCTTAAAGTGAAGACTATGGTATTTAGGATAGGTACCCTCTAGAATTTTGTGAAGATTAAATATAACACTATATTTAAAAATGAATAACCAAAACATCAATGTTCTTTCTCCTGTACTCCCTTTATTATCTTTTGAGCAACTTCAGCTAGAAAATGAACACATCTCATCATATATCTTTCAGCTTATCATAATACTGTAAGGATTAGCTGGTAGTTCCATAAATTATATTCCTGTTTTCTTAAAACAAACTTCTACTCTTTCTGTGATTAGAAAAATAACTGTAATATAAAAATACTATGATCTGACAGTTTCATTTGGAGCTTGACATGGCAGAGAAAGCAGAAATTTGTGGAAAATTATCACCTTCCTTTTACAATAGTGACAATTACCACTTCAGTGAAGTTTCCTTCATATTAATTGGGAACAATGAAAGTAGTTGTCACTTGAACGTTAGCATCATTATCCCCGATCCTGATGACTCATCTTATTTTGGCATTAGAGATATTACTTGATTCCCATAAGCAACAGCCAACACTCAACCTTCATAATGGAACTTTTATTGCAGGGATCAAATGGAATTTATAAGTTCTAAGCAATAAAGAACAAGCTGGTTTCCTAGTTAAGATGGCAGATTTAACACCTTCTTTTCTCTTACCAGAAATACTGCTAAATTACACTAAATGGATTTTTTAAAGACATAAACCAAGAAAAAAGAGGAGAAACAGTGAGCAGACAGTAACAGATGAAGCAGATAGAAAACTGGTAAATGACCCAGAGCTCCTATAGAGTCCAATCCTAAACCATGGGTGGGATTGATGAGAACCAATACAATTTATACAGCAAAACTCTCAGAAGTCTTGCAAACTGGCAGTATCAGATGCCTCACAAACTGAGGATGGAGGGGGTAGCCAAAATAGATGACTAGATTCCACCAACCACTCTTGGCAGGTGCAATTACTTTGCAGACAATGGGGATTAACTGACCATCTAAAGAATGCAGAGATCCCCAAATTTCTTCCCTCACTAGGCTCTCCAAAAGTTGGCAGCCAGAGCCCTACCTTTTTGGAAAGCGATTTGAAGCCTCTTCTCTAGGGAATCCTCAGAGAGTTAAAAGAAAATATTCCACCCATGAAATATAAACAGAGTATATAAAAGAAGATAAAGAATATGAGGAAGAAAAAGGAGAAGGAACATCATTCAGATGTTTTTTGTCTCCTCAGACAAAAAAATTCTTGAAAATAAAAAAATTGATAGAATAAATAGAGTTTAATAGAATAGAAGACAAAGTTGAGAAAATCTCCATAAAAGTAGAGCAAAAATAAAAGGAGGCATAAAATACGAGGGAAACACAAAGAAAAATAAGGCTGGGCCAAGTGGTCCAACATTCAAATAATAGGAGTTCCAAAAACCAGAGAAAAGAGAAAGGAGTAATTATCAGAAATAAACAAAATAAAAAATATTTCTTAGAACTGAAGAACATTCGCTGCAAACTGAAATTGCCCGGCAGCTGCCCAACACAATAACAATAAAACAATAGGAAGACATTTTATTTTAAAATTTAAGAATACTGGGGACAAAGAAGCGTCTATGAATTTCTAGAGAGGAATAACTGGATGACATATAAAGGATCAGGGATTAGATGGTTTTAAGTGGTACAGGCAACTACACAGTCATGCAGGCAATGAAACAAAGCCTTCAACATTCTAAGACTTTTACACATAATCCAAGCTTTCAAACAATTCCAAGCATTGAATAAAGGACACACCTTCTATCAAGAAGCTACTGTAGTACTTCCCCAAACAAAAGTTGAGTTTGCAACAAGGATGAGGAATGCATGCAATATAACATATGGGGAACGCAGCAAACAAGAGGAGCAAAGGAAACTTCCAAGGTGGGCTAGACAAGCCTAGGACGACATATGCAATGAGCTGCCAAACAATATATACAGGAGCACTGTGACTCAAGAGACTGCTATGTGGACAGTTGTCATCATTGAGATATTCACAATACTTGGAGCTTTTTTTCAACCCAAGGATACAACCCAGGCAAGTCCTAACCAGTTTCTTATATATAACAACACTGTATCACCCCAGATATACTCTTCCTTAACCTGTCTCTGAGAGCAAGAGTCAGGTTATGATGAAGCAGAAAGTTCAGAAGTTCATTCCCTCTAACCCTATTTCTGCTTGATACCTACAACCCACCCTGTAACACCTTGACAAATGTTTCTCAGAATTCAATCACTACCTGGCCCCCAAAATCCTCTTAGAATGGGCTCATGTGCATTCTCAGGGAAGCTGAAGCCAGACATCAGTGCAGAGACTCTTTTCAGCTCTCCTGAGAGCCTTCCTCTAAAAGTGAAATCATCATCTTTTCCTTATATGGGGAGGTTTAAGTCAGTCAGTTTGTCTCTATCTCTCTTTATTACAGTGTAATTCCTATTAGAACAGGACTGCAGCTGACTGGGGCTGCTAACCTATTCAAAACACAAACAAAACTATCTCCAATGGGATCATTAAAAGAAGGTGTGTGACCTTAGAGAAAAGCTTCTCAGAAACTGCAAAGATTTGCAAAGACTGGGTTTTAAGCTCTAAATATATACATAAAAATGTTAGAATTGCCGAGTCTTGAGGCTGACTAAAAACAATGTCACTTCCTGAAAAGAATAAATCAGAGTTAAAAATTCCTAAAATAGGGAAGTATTTTGAACAATATGGTAAATCATCAAAAATATAATCTTAGAATGAATTTATTTTATGTTAACACTATTAAAAGATACCCTTTTTAAAACTTAACATTTCCTTAAGCATCAATTGTAGATTTACTGACATAATCAATAGGGTTTATGTCCAATACTCATTCTCTTTGTATCAACTTATATGCAGTCTTGAGAAACCAATAGGCTGAAAAAAAGAAAACTGTTCCCTGGAAAATAACACAGGTGAAAATCTAGGCAAGCCTGTGTTTGGCAATGAACAGTTGAGGTACAGCACCAAAAGTGTGATCCATGAAAGAGAAAAGTGATAAGCTGGACTTCATTGAATTAAAACTTTTGCTCTGTCAAAGACACTGTTAAGGAAATGAAAAGACCAGACAGACCGGAAAAAAAATTCTTTGCAAAACGCATATCTGATAAAAGACTGGTGTTCAAAATATGCAAAGGACTCTTAAAACGCAACAGTAACAGTCAATTAAAAAGTAGGCAAAGATCTGAAGAGATATCTCACCAAAAAAAACCACAAAGATGGTAAATAAGCACATGAAAAAGGTACTCAACATCATATGTCATTAGGGAACTGCAAATTAAAACAATGAGATACCATATATACCTATTAGAATAGCTGAAATTGAAACAAACAAACAAATAAACGGACAACACCAAATGCTGGTGAGAAGGGGGAGCAACAGGAACTTTTATTCATTGCTGATGGGAATGCAACATGGTATAGCCACTTTGGAAGATGGCTTGGCAGTTTCTTACAAAACTAAACAAATTTTTTAAAAAGATTTATTTATTTATTTATTTGACAGAGATAGTGACAGCGAGACAGGGAACACAAGCAGGGGAACTGGGAGGGGGAGAAGCAGGCCTCCTGCCGAGCAGAGAGCCTGACGCGGGGCTCGATTCCCAGGACCCGGGGATCATGACCTGAGCCAAAAGGCAGACACTTAACAACTAAGCCACTCAGGCGCCCCAAAACTAAACAAATTCTTACCAGCAATAGTACTCCTTGGTATTTACCCAAATGAGCCAAAAATTATGCCCCCACAAAAATTTGCACATGAATATTCATAATTGGCTTTATTCATAATTGCCAAAACTTGTAAGCAACCAAGATGTCCTTCAATAGGCGAATGAAAAACAAACTTAACATCATATGATGGGACGTTTTTGGCAACAAAGAGAAGTGAGTTTTCAAACCACAAAAGACAATGGAGGAAGCTTAAATGCATATTGCTAAATAAAAGAAGCCCGTCTGAAAAGGTCACGTGCTGCATGATTCCAACTACATGGTGTTCCGGAAAAGGTAAAACTATGGGGAGTAAAAAAAAAGCCAGTGGTTGCTAAGGGTTACAGGAAAGGGATGGATGAATAGGTATAGCCCAGGGTGTACTTAGTGCAGCAAAACTACCCTGAATGATACTGTCATAGTGGATATGTGTCGCACATCTGTGAAAATCCATAAAACTGTAGAACACAAGCATGAATCTTAATGTAGAAATGCGGACTTTAGTTAATAACAACGCATTAACATTGGCTCATCAATTGTAGCAACAAATGTATCATGCTAAAACAAGATGTTAATAGTAAGGGAAACTGTATGTGTGGCTGTGCGGGGGCGTGCATTGAGGGGATATAGGGAACTCTCTATACTTTCCACTTAAACTTTTTGTAAACCCAACAATGCTCTAAAAAATAAAGTCTACTAATATAAAAAATAGAAAAGCAAAAGAAAAGAAAAAACAGGCTCTGAGTTTCCTATAGACAGATATTTTGCTCACATCTGAGAATCTGCTTATATAAAGAAAAACAAATGTTACTTACTTTCTTGGCCATAGTTTTAACAAGAAGTCATAAGATGATGGGAAGAAGGGACTAGAAGTAAAAATCAGGGTGGGGAGGCAGGAGACTAGAGAAAGGAAGGAAAGTCCTAAGGAGGATGGGAGGGGGCAAGTGGAATTTTCTTATGGTCCTCATGAGTTTTGAATGTGTCAGGTTGATCAGGGAACTAAAGTTCTAACTCGATGGTTGACAATAATTAGAGAATGAGTTGGCAATGTTTAAATCCAACCCCCCCCCATGTGACACAGGTCCATTTTACAACAACTTGTCATCATTAACTGCCACAGCTCAATGGAACCAACAGGGGAAATTAATAGGTATATTAGCATTCAAAAGGATACACAGTATCCTAAGAACTTTATGCTGCACCACACCATAGCTGGGGTCTGTAAAGGGTTTCATGAACCCTGGTTCTTGCTATTAAAAGTGATCCTAGAGTTTGTACTCCATAGCTTGAGCCAAACCTTCCCATAGGTTGTTCAAAATGTCACCCACAACATAAAAGTCAAGTAGGTAGTTTTCACTGCATTCTATATGAGGATAGTATTTTGGAGGTGTGCTTTCTAGCAAGTAGCAGTTTCTCTACAAATCCGGGTTTCAAAGCACAATCAAATTCTGCTTCTTATCCTAATAGTAAACTAACTGGGAGGGCAACCCAAGGGACATCCAACTCACTTTTTTAAAAAATCCTCTTAAACGCTTTGTCATTTTTAATCTCAAACAACCACTCCTGGTATTCATTTTCACTTAACTGGGCAATTGTGTTTCAGATATATACATATATAAGGAATTGTACAAAAATACCTCAGGTCTACAAAGTCATCCACTTAATCATCCAGCACACAAGTTTTAAGGATTTTCTTGTGCCAGAGACAACTGTAGTGCTAGGAGACGAGGATGCAACACTGAGTAAGACCCAGTAACTGCCCTCAAGGTGTTACAGACCGGGAAAAGAGGGATATTAAAGATACCCTCTTGATTATATACCTTGTGATTGGAATTCAAAGATCCAATACTCTTATAATAATAGAAAACAAAGGTCCAGATGAAACAGTTCTATGAAATGACATAATCTTCCAACTTAATATGAAAGTTTACCAACAATGATGTAAATTTCTAATTTTGATGGAGAGAACTTCATTTCAATGAAAATTCCTAATGTCACATTCAATGAAATTCTTGCACAACAAAATGTGTTATAAAATTCCTTGGGATTTATTCCCAGGGTAAAACGTAACAGCAACTTTCAATGGTGAGGTTCTAGAATGTACTTGACAAGGGGCACTGGAAAACAGAATTTTTTCCCAGGTGCATTTATCGGTAAGGTAGTATTTGCAAAATGCCTACATATAGAGAAGAACCGCCAGTGATAATTTACCAGAGTCAGTGCTCTAGTAATTAGGAGATAACAAATACTTGGTTATGACATCAGAATCTTGGCTACATGGCCAGCCAAATAAATATGAAAGTCAAAGGTAATATTAAAGGCCCAAAAGCAAAGATTCACAACTGTACCCAAAACTTAAATACTCAAAACGATGGTTAGAGACACTAGTTCAAATACTTTTCTACAATTTCAACATCACACTGTGTCTCTGCACCATTCGGTGATGGACAAGGTCATCAATAGATACGGAGGACACAATCAGTCATGCAGCTCTGAATTTCTGAGTTCATTGGATACATGTAGAGAATTAATGACAGAAAGATTTCCTAAAATCTTCTGAAGAGGCCTCAATCTCTTTCTGTAAGCAAAAAGAGTAAACAAATTACATGTAGACAGCTGCCAAGTAGAGATGTGAAGCAGAGCAGATTTAAGCAAACACATCCTTAGAATCTGACAACCCAGGGGACTCTCTAATTCTGTTTATCAGTGATTCCAGAAGAGTGCCATGGATCAGTGATTCAGGAAGCCCACTAAGTATTAAGAAAGAATGCTTTACCCAGTATGAACTATGAAAAATCTACAGCTTTTCCTTGGGTTGGGAGCACATAAAGTTGTTATTCCGAGTCAATCTGTAAAGAGGTTATTTTCAGATTAGCACACATTTCTGTCCTTGATTCTATTCAGTTCAATATCTTTACCAATAAATTGGAAGAACACATAAAGAAATGTCCACCTTGTTGAAGATCAAACTCTGGAGTTGTCTCTGACTACAACATCGGGCTAGAAATAGCCTGAAATTTAGATTGCCTTGCATTCATGTTTCCAATTTTAATCACTCAAATTCCAAGTGAAGAATATTTGGCTTTAATAATAGCTCATGTCGAAAAGAACTTTTAAGAAAAGGTCATCATTAACATTTTGAGTTTTTTTGGCTAATTCTGACACATCTAAAGAAGGTAACTGATATTCCAATTCCCTGAATTTGGAATAGTAGGGGGGTCAGGTCAAAAAAATACAAATTAAAATTTGGAGGCTAGTGGTCATATGAGTCTAATCCCTAGCACCTAGAACAGTGCTTGGTACATGGTAGGTATTCAATAAAGAGTTTGCTTCCTTCCAGGTGACAGCCTGACCTGCATCTAACAATCCTTGCTTCCCCTGGGATAACCCTAAAAGGCCATCCCAGATGCAAATGTCCCTGTGGGAGGCGTCTGTTGCAACTGTATTACAGCTTGACATCTTCCTCTGCCCTACGCCGATGCTACTTTCCTCCCTCTTCCCAACTGTTGTTCCCTCTTGGAGAGTCCCCAACAAACCTCCTACATAGAAAATTCAATAGCCTCAGATTCTATTTCTGAGGAAACCCAACCAATAACAAAAGCTATTATCTTAACACACATTTCTACAAATGCACAGCTATGTCTTTACAAAGAAGTAGACCTGTGTATTAGGAAAGTGCACTGGATTAGGAGAGAGATGTAAGCTCCTAGTAATATCCTCTCACAGCAATGTGACCCCGGTGAGGCAATCTTTCTAAGTGTCCCTGTGATAACAAATGCATAGAGCATATATGAACGCCCTCTGTAAGGCATGAAGCAGTGTGCGAACACTAGGTGTTTTAATTATGAAATATGATGCTTTGATTGCAGTTGCTGACCCCCCCATCACTCACATGTTAACACGATGAATAAAAAAGCAACAATTTTATACAAGGCCCCTAGCAGGAAGTCTTTAAAGTGAAACCTAACTGCCATCTGAGTTGATATGCTAGAGTCAACCTGGGAAGGTACCAACAAAATGAACTAGGTTGGTGTACAAACAGTAAGAACTGGTCATTATTGTGTGTGCACAGAATAAACTAATGAAAGTGAAAACTATTCCTCTGGGCAGGGACGTGAGGATAGACCTACAAAGGGTGGTTCTCATTACCAAAAGCTGAGTTTTACAATGAAAGAAGGATCAGATATCAACACTTGAGGCTTATATCCTTTCTGAGACCTATCGTCATCAGCATCTAATTCACCAAAGCTCTGGAAGCACGCATTTTCTTGTAAACAAAGCAAGGCTTTGGATCATAAACAGAATTAGGTTGCAAAGGGACTGATGTTTAAAATAAGATCATCATCTTCCAGCCCAATACTCTCCTGGCATCTGAATCTTTGAAGCTGGAAAGCAAGAGAGTGTACTCATTTGTAAGTCAAGACCCTTAGGAACTGACGGGTCAGGCTCTACGCACTTACGAAAAACCAGTGAATTCAGTGATCCATATCTAAAGTGCTGCTCAGCAATTCTGCCTGGGCTGTGATTTGTGTTGCTCTTCAAATTGATTATTTCCAACTTTCTCTGCTCTTCCTGAACACTGATACCCTCCTGCCCTGCTGTGAGCTAGTAGGCTTGCTTCTTATTTCACTGAGAAAGTAAAAGTCATCAGAATAGAACTTCTGCTTCTCCCTAGTACCCAAACCCCCAACTCACCTGTCTCTCTATCGTTCCTCTGCCTTTCGGCTCTGTGCCCTGCAGAGCCTGCCCCCACCCCTCCACTGGGCATTGGGTCCCATCTCTACCCCTTTCAGAGGCATCACCCCTGCAACTGACCCTCTCTTCTGAATTGAGTTCTCCCTCTCTAGGAAATGGGTCCCGTCAGGAGAGACAGCTATACTATCTGACAAAGTAGAAAAAAATCCTCCCCAGATTCCATGTCCCCTTCCAGCCACCATTCCATTCTCTCTTCCCCTAAAAAGAGCAACCTCCGCAGACTCACTTCCTTCGCTCCCATGTTCACACGTGCCCATTCTATTCACCTTCACCTTTTCACTCTTCAACCTCTTGTGCTGTGACTATCACCACCCTCTGCCCAAATCCGATGACTAGTTCTTAGCATGCAGTCCTCACTCCACTGCTCCCACTCTGGGGCATTTGGCAGAGTTCTCACTGTTCTCGCATAAAACATTTTTCTTCTCTTGGCTTGCAATCAACAGGCTCTCCCTTTTTTTCCTAGCTCACTGTGTGCCACTTCTTGGTCACGGTGGGTCCTCTACATCTCCCTACCTCTATTTACCAAGTTGCTCAGGCCAAAACCACAGAGGTTTTTGGGAGGATTAAATTATATGACAGGAGTAGAAATGTTAAGACATTTCCTTGCTCACAATAATGGTGCAATATGAGTTAACTGTTATTTTATTACATTTTAAATAAAAAATATACAATACAGACAAAAGATAGGGAAGAACAGTAGGAGAAACTAAACACAAAACTCTGGATAAATGTCAACTCATGAAAAACAGGAAAAGACAAACACGCTCCCAAAGGGATGGACAGTTCCCTTCAGAGAATAGACTGACATCATTTAACTGCTCAGACAGATTTCAAAATGGAACACCTACCTCCACCAAATGGAGGCCTAATCTCTACTGAACAGCCCAGTTGTCAACTTGTTAAATGAGGGGGGTAAGATTCAATTTTAGATGAAGCAATCAACAGGAAAAAAAAATCAGTACTTACAGCAAATTCATGAAGCAAAATGCATTTACACAATTTTCTAATGTTCACACTCGTTATGAGCGATGCGTGTGCTTTAAAAACTTCACTAAGGAAATACGTCAGGAGGAAAAATGTTAAACCCTAGGTAATTTCTGTAGGACTAAACATTTATTATAATATAGTAGTTCTTAGGAAACACCTAAGTTAACCACTGCACAGAGCAGATAAGGCAAATGAAGCCTGAAGAGGATAAATGTATTGCCCGAGGTCGTACCACTAATCAGTAGTTAGACTGGCTTTTCTCATTCTTGCTTATATATTCCCATCCCTTTCTTTAGTCATTTAAGTGATGTTTGCTAGGAAAATACATACCTAGTGTTTCCATAGCCCTATTGGAATTCTCATCACGTGAGAAAAAAGCTCCAGTGAATCAGGGACTATTTCTGTTTTCCCCCCACCACCACTGTTTGCTAACAGTAAGTGCTTAATAGTTGTGTACTGAATAATTGTGTTAAATGTCCCAGTTTCATCTTCCAATGCCTACCATCTAACGTGGTATCTAGCATATAATTGTTGCCAGTATATAGTTTTTGGAAGCATGGATGCATCTGAGTGAATGGCTCCACTTTGACATGTGTTAAATTAAATTCACTTGAGGTCAGATATGGAAACTAGAAATGATGAAAACCCCAGTGATCCACCTCCTCCTCTGTTTGAAGATGGGCTAAACATAGTGACTCACAAAAAACAGCATCGGGAAAGGAAAAAAATTAGTAACTTTACAGTGGAGAAACCTAGCAAATACAACCTTAACCAAGTGATCAGGTTACCATCATCACGGATGTCATGTGGATATCAGGTTACCCCTGATATAATGGAATAAAAAAGGAGACCTCACCTTTCCAGTATTTTTTTTTTCAAGAACCTATAACCCCACTCTTATTATGTGTTAAACAGCAGACAAACCCAGATTGGGGGATATTATACAGGATACCTGGCCAGTATTTCTTAAGACCATCAAGGTCATGGGGGGAAAAAAAAAGTCTCAGAAACTGCCACAGACAAGATTGGGAAGACGTGCCCACCCGATGCCATGTGATGTCCTGGATTGGAATCTGGGATAGAAAGTCCAGAGTTTAGTTAATAGTAATGAAGCACTATCTGTTTCTTTGAAAAAGTTAGCACAGGAATATAAAATGTTCAACAATAGGGAAAACTGGGTGAAGGGTACACGGGAAATCTCAGTAGTAACTTTTGTAGTAACTTTGTAACTTTTTTAGAAATCTAAAATTATTCCAATAAGGTTTTTTAAAAAGATGTATTTGTTTTATTTTTAAAGGTTTGATTTACTGATTTATTTTTTTTAAAGATTTTATTTATTTATTAGAGAGAGAGCACATGAGAGGAGGGAGGGTCAGAGGGAGAAGCAGACTCCCCGCTGAGCAGGGAGCCCGATGCGGGACTTGATCCAGGGACTCCAGGATCATGACCTGAGCCGAAGGCAGTCGCCCAACAACTGAGCCACCCAGGCGCCCGATTTACTGATTTATTTGAGAGAGAAAGAGAGAAAGAAAGCATGAACAGGAGGAGAAGCAGAGGGGGAGGGGAAAAGCATCTGAAGCGGACTCTATGCTGAGTTTGGAGCCCCACTGGGGCTCGATCCCACAACCCCAAGATCATGACCTGCGCTGAAGCCAGGAGTGGGACAGTCACTAAACTGACTGAGCCACCCAGGCACCTCTTCATTTATTTATTTGAGACAGAGAGAGAGAAGGAGAGCACGAGTAGGGGGAGGGGCAGAGGGAGAGAGAAAGCAGAGCGTGGAGCCTGACGCAGGCCTCCTGGGACCCAGAGATCAAGACCTGAGCAGAAACCAAGAGCCAGACACTTAACCGGCTGAGCCATCCAGGTGCTCTTAAAATAAGAAGTTAAAAAAAAAAAAAAAAATCAGTGCCGAGTACCAGATGATGCACATAGGAGGCTGTCTTAGGACTGAAGAAAGCCACGTGCAGATATGTGGTCAGATCACCAAATATGGGCATTCAGTGTTCACACGTCTCACAGTTTTAAATATCCTGCCATCAGAGCCGTCTCTTGCAGGGGCAGACAAAATACATATAAATTAAGTGATTAATTATGTTCTCTTCCCATAGTCTTCCTGTGGTATTTATCAGTGTTTTCAACACTGCTTTTGAAAGTGAGAACGTGAGTTGGAAGGTGGTAGCAGGTGTACTTGGAAGTGAGAGCCGTGAGTGGAGGAGGTTGGCTGGCTTCGGGACCTGCAGACCGCAGGGCAGCCAGTGTGCCTATAGTGTGTCTTCAGCAACAGCAATCACCACAATCCGAGCTCCCGCTTTTGGGGAGCATGCTAGCATGCCAGACTTGGCCCCGGCGGTTTCATCTACGAGATTACATTTCACCCTCTTAGTCTAAGAGGCTGCAATGATAGTCTCATTTTAGAGGTGAGAGGTAGGATCATCAGAGAGATGAATTACTTGGTCAAGGTTGCAACTGTGATTCAAACACACACATTTCTGACTCTTTCACCACGTCAGTAAATAAAAGGCACCTCTTAATATCATTCATCTTTGCCAGAGAATAATACACTGAGATATTATATATTATACATTATATATACCTCTAAATATCCATATAATTCCCATTACACTGAGAAAATGTAAAAGTGTCGTTGAACACTATATTTGATGTACAACAAATGTTAGTCCTCTCCTTCCTTTATAGGCTACACCTATTTTCGATTAGTTCCAAACTGGTTTTGGCTTGTGTTTCAGGGCCTAGGCTTGTGTGAATTATCAGGGCAATTCAAAAGCGCAGAGTAAGCTCACGCCAGAAGTCAATTTTAGTCCGTTTACATGGGATAGAGTTAAATCTTGGCCAGGATCAAGTTTTTCTAGATATAAAAATACATGTTGTATCAGTGAAACTCCTTTGGAGTTAGAAATATAACAGATTTTCAAAAACTAACCACCCTCTACCTAGACTATATGATTACGTGCTTTATTAAAGGCTCATTTATATACTTCATTCAGATTATGGGAGTGAGTTTCTGCTATCATTATGGATTGACTTTATGGATCTTTTTAAACATTTCTCTTTATGTTCTATCTTTTAAGCTGAATAGACTTTCTTCTTGGACATCATAACCATTATCCTGAGGGTTAATAATTCATAAAGCCAGTGATGAGAGCCTAATTATTTTGAGTAAGTCTGAAATTTACTGGCAAGCGCTGGAGGAAGGGACTGGCAAAGACTAACCCTCTTCATGCTATTATTTTAGGGGGAATTTCCCCGGGCAAGTTGGAGCTAAATGGAAGGGGGATGGTAAATCTTTGAAATAGTGTCGTCATCTTTCTCTATGCTAAAATAAGCAAGGTAATTAAAAGGGCTGCCATCCTGTAATTACCAAGGAGTCCTGCCTTATGGACGGAAGTGGGGCTTTGTTAGACAACAAACATTCGAGCTTGTAATCTAATATGAATAATGATCCAGACACATGAGCAAGATCTATTAAACAGTGATGGCAAACAGCCACATGCTGCCTGGATGAATCACTCAGTGCATCATCCAGAAAGGGAACTAATTTTTTTAAGCCCAGTAATGCAGTACTGCTCTGGTTTAGGGTTTGTAAGGTTGACAATCAATAGATGGCCTAAGAGGATTCACTCCCTTTGGGATGCAGGTCAGAGTGCAGTCCTCAAATCCCTTCTATCTAGATGTGTCCTATGCATTTTGTTTAATTAATGCTTCTGAAATAACAGATCTATTTTGGCATTGAATGTCACATATGGACTTGAACTGGTTTTTGTCTTTATACTCTGTTTGAGCTCTGCCAGACCTGCCTGTGAATGTGTAGTTGGTTGAAAGTTGGAATCAGACAAGAGAGCAAAGGTAAGAATCAAATATATAACCCTGAAGGACAAACTTCCCCGAGCAACCACAGTTTAGAAGCATCACAACTATATATTAAATGTGGAATGCCTGACTTGGCCATCTTTACTTCTAATTAATATATTGTTTCCTTTGGACTCAATCTTTAGAACGAGCTAACTCCTTGATTCCCTCTTTGAGTGTTTCTTTGTCTTTCTGAGACCCAAAGACACTGCTGAATTTACTGGATTTATATTTATACCAAGTCCCCTCCCCCAATTTGATATAAGAAGTTTCCTTACAGAGAAGTTTTATCACGTAAGATACGATGAGTAAAGCACTTGCTAGGAAATGTCATCTTCTTGTAAAAACTCAAATCACAATTACCTCTGGCAATGGTGGACAGATAGTGCCATGGAAAAGATAGAACAGACAATTGAAATCCACCAATAAGCCTCAAATCTCATTCCAGCCCCAAATTTCAAATGCTTCCCTACTCCCAACTGACTTTCTTCAGAGTCGAAGGTATGCTGAAAAATATGAACTGACTTGAGATACATTCGTTCTTTTTTAGTTTTCAAAAATTATAAGCTATTTGTCTATAACTTTGAGATGAGAAAAGATATAAAACACTCTTCTTTATAAGTAGCCTTTAAAAAGTCAGTTTAACTCACACTGTAGCTACACATCCCAATGCAAACATGTATGTCCATCATGTTATGAGTTAAATTAGATTTTGTGCTAGTCTGTAACTTATAATCTCATTTATATTAGAAAATATAATTGGTCATTTATAGAGGGGAGAAATGTAGAGGTTCAGGGAATTGCTCCTTCCCCACTTCAAAGTTTCCCACCAAAGGAAATGAGAGAGAAGAACAGATAGGGGTAAGGCAGGGGAGCAGCTAGAAGGTACTGATGTTTAAGGAAAAGAACCAGAAGGGCTAAGGAAGCTGAAGCTGCAGAGAGAATTGAGAGACAGGAAATTTCACACAGAATTCTCTGGGCGGTTCAGTGATTGGGCTACCAGGGAAATGGACCCTTCCTCATTGCCACATCCAGATCACCCTGCCCTCACCCCTGAGACTGAGCCTGGATTTCAGGATTTCCATCCACTAAACCCATTCCAGATCACAGGTCAAGAATCAGAGCTTGGAAGTCATTATCCCAGGAATGTGTCCCTTCTCAATTCCTGCCAGTTTTAGCCATTCGTGTCTTCCACAACACTAGATAGGTCCATATTGGAACCGGTTGGTGGTCTTAAGTTTATAAACCTCTGGTTCTCTATCAAACTCCTCCTGTTCTGTTGGCATCCCTGCCTGTGCCCTCGGATACTGGTCCTGATTTTCTCTGACTTTACTGCATTTGACTATTGGCCTCCACAATTATGACAGAGGCCAGAACCCTAATATCTAACACACCTGCAGTCTTAACATCTTCTGGCTTACTTTACCCAGTTACCTCATTTATCACAGTATAGACAGGGATCTAACTTAGTGAATGGGATATAAAAAGTGCCCAATAAATACTGAATGATAGATAAAATGAACTAAAAATCAGCTATGCATTTAAAGAAGCATATGGAAAATATGAACATTGAGAAGTATTCATATGTGGAGTCGATTTAAGATTTCAGGAACCATGTCACCTCATCAGCTGTGAATCACTTTATCATGACAGTGAGTATTCCGTGGGCCTGATATTTATGCAATCACATAATAGCTAGATGTGTTGGACATGTTTTTTGCGGATAACTCTGTCACACCTTCAGGAAGAATGAGAAGAGTATTTGGTAATGTAGACTCCAGGAAGAGACTTGCACTGTCTCGAGAGTTTTCTAGACATTATGATACCTTACGACATTCGCCAACTTTCTGCTTTCTCATCTTAGGTAAACCTGAGACAAAAGTGGTTAATAAACCAAGAGATCCTAACTTGGCCTCTTCAGCATAATAATTTTCTTCTGCTGTTTTCCTTTGCCCAGTTCCATTTTCTTCAGTCCATAAATCATTGCTTGGGGTTCACATGGTTACTATGCTTCCCTTCATTTCCCTAACCATTGTTTTCAGACACAAGATGAATCTATCCATCAACCCAAGGAGGATCAAGCAACTGAAGATAGGCTGATCACATGAGATCAACCAGGCACTTCCAACTTACAAGCTTCCCGAAGTTTCTCTTTGTCATAGTGGAATCCTTCATAGTCTTGTAAACTGATTTTGTTCACCCGGATCCTCAGGCGGTCTGGGACAGACTGGGGACTGCAAAACAAGAATCGAGTAGTCAGACAAATGAGTGAGTGGAATTGCGAGTCACATGCACCTGGAAGGACTAACGGCAATAATGTCTCTTCATGCTTGGAAGAAAAAGTTCTCATTTAAACCAGAATTGTAGGTTCTTGACCAGAATACGGCCATTAACTGGAGAATACATCCCCAGAAACCTCAAGTTTCTGGAATTTAGGTAAGAACGTGGAAATGGGCAGAAAAAAGCTTCTGGAAGCTATGCATATCCTGTTTACTATTAACTTATTAAAAGTTCTAGTAAGATCATGTGTTTAGCTTCACAATAAATTAGACACAGTTAATCTGAAACAGTGAGACATGGCGTAGAGCTGTAAAAAACTGCTCTAGGAAAATATGCCCCTATCAGCCAAATACAGCAGTTTGACCCTCAGAAGAGACAAAAACAAACAAACAAACAAACAAATAAAAAAACCTTCTAAAAAGCAGACCAAGAACTGAAAAAGCACAGGATTGAGATCGAAATACCTCTACGTATCCCAACAGTCTGAGAGCACCTCTCAAAGCTTATGACGCCTGTGACGGTGATTTTGAGGGCCTCAAAATGATGAAAAAAAATTTAATATATGCATGATGTACTTTCTTTAGAAAGGGAATGAAGTTGTAATTCATTTTAAAAAAAAGTCAATCCAAACTGGTTCAGGATACATGTCAAACAATTAAAAGAGGGTGGCACCAAGCTTTCTGAAGCATCCTGTTCACTCACAGAATGTCCATGGATTGTACAAAATATTTTCAAAATAGTCTAATCATCAGCATTAGTTGAGTGAAACAATTTTCATCATCACCACTATGGATCAATGCATTTCTTCAATGTATCAATATAACACAATCCCCACTTGTCCTTCAGTAGTATTACCTTATACTTAGATTTCATTGGTTCAGATAATTTTAGCAAAAACAGGATTGCTTCTCCTTTCTCATGTTAATTGGATAAAAGTCACTATTGACCAAAGTAGAAAGAATAGCATTACTCTTCTATTCGTTTCAGTAAAGGAGGGAAGGACTGGAAGAGGGAAAAGGGAAAGAAAGAGAAGAAAGAGTGAGAAGGAAGAAGAAAAAGATAGATGGCACGAGGGAGGGCTAAGATACTGTCAGGACCCCCACCTCAAACACACACATGTGTGAAATTTCACTGCAACTCTGAAAGGAGGGAAAAATAATTTAATCTCATTCTCTTGCCTAACACCTCATCTTAGGGCAAAGTATAGTAACTCCCTCCATATAGACTCCCACGCTAAGACCCCCAAAACAACATATAGATCCAACTATGGATGCATATGTGCACACCCGTACATACTTCTCTTCCTCCTCCCACACAAAGATATTTAGATACAAGTGCATAAATTCTAAAAAGAGATGGTGGACAAATAAAAATGTCTGAGGTTCACTGGGTTAAAAACTAAGCCAATACGAAATACAAGATGGATAATTCTGAGGGAAAGTTTTGAGAAGACAAATCAATAGACTAGTCCATTCAAAGTGTGTCTGTGGGGTGTCCACTTTGTATTGGGCATTGTACCGGACATGGAATAGGCGTTGATAAATAAAATGGGCATAAGCTGTGATGGGAAATAGGATTTGAAGGCATGTTTTGAGTTAGTGTTAACTATAAACCTTAAATATCACATGTATCCTTACATCATTTACAGACAGGGAAGCTGAGGTTCAGAAAGGTAAAGTGATTTTATGGTCACATAGCTGGACATAGTGGCAGAGCTGGGAGCAGAGTCTCAGACTCTTCACTCATCAGTTTCATGCTTGTTTTATTGTATGGTGCCAAGAATCCCATGGATTTGACAATAAAACCACAGAGCCTGAATTAACAAAGTCAAATGATCTCTATGTGGTGTTCAGACTCCTATCGATAAGCAATCAACTGGGGGATAGTTAAGTAAACTGTGGTACGCTGAAACAAGAAAACACTGGGCAAATATTACAAATGAGTGTGTAGATCTACATCTTTTTAGAGGGAAGTCCCACTATAACATTGTGACATTGTTCAGTGAAAAAAAAAAAGTCATGGAAAATTATATCTGGAATAATCTCCTTCATGTAAACTGTGGAATTTCAGCATTTGTATATGTACACAAGTGTCTAGAGAGAAATTCGGTGAGCTATCCCAAGCAGTTATCTCTACATGACGGGATTTAAGGATTATTTTACATCGAGAATCATCATTTTTAGAAAAAGATCTTAAAATTATGTCAATATGTAAATAAATGATAACTCAGAACCAGAGTAAAAATAAGAGTTACAGCAAAGAATGTTAGGTATTAGATGTGAGTGGGTAGGAAAGGATAGGAAAGAATTTAAGCAATTAACGGTGACCATACAGTGTACAAGATGCTTATCCTGAAATTAAGAGGGTTCTGATCCTTTTATTTTCAAGTTCACCCTAGTGACCTGAAAAGATTGTAATTAAGAAATATTTCCCCACAAGTACATCAGGTAAGAGGGAAGCGGGAAGCACAGAATGTGGTGGCCCACCATACCCTCTGATGGGAGATGGGGGGAGGACAGAGGTTGAAGGAGCTCTACTTCAATACATTTTGAGATGACAGTAGGTCTAATGACAGTGAGCTCTAGCATTCTCCAGCGGGCTAGAGACATCAGGAGTAAGACCTGGTTCCAGCAGTAGCTGTAGAGTAGAAAATAGGGTTCAGAGAATGAATACAGACCAGTCACTGTACATCTTTCTCCCAGGAGCTCCCCACTAGCTAACCAGTGCGCACCGCCTTTCTCACGGTCCGTCCGTGCCCGTTCCCTGCCCACATGCTTCTACCTCCCAGCTTTGCATCTGTGCCCACCAATTCCAGACACACACTGCTGCCTCCTGAGCCACAGCCTCCACCAATCTTCCTTACAGGTGGCACACCATGGACATACAACAGGAACTGTCATTTGAATGGAACTTTCCAGAATCCAAATGAACTCATGTACTATCGCACTTCACCTCCAGAGCGATCGGCTAGGTAGGAGACAAGAAAACGGAGACTCAGTAACTGCTTGTCACTCTCCCCCATCCCACCTTCTTATACACTCACTCGCTCGCCCTCAGCGCCCATCTGTTCCTGGCGACCAGCAATGCATCCCATGTTCCCACCAGCAGCAGCTGGCTTAAACCCACTCTTCTGATGAGGGTACCTGGTGTTTGGCCTGCTGTCAAGTGTTGGGGCCCATCCACAAATTTTAGGGCAATCCCGGGGTCCATGATGGAAATCTCCTTCAAATTCTTTTGGATCCTGGTGTAAAGACTAGGCAGCTCAGCAGAGTGCAAGAGCTCAGGCTCTGAGTCAGATTGCCTAGCCGTGAAGTACACTTCTTCCACCGGTTAATCAGGAAACCCTGTGCTTCAGTTTCCTCCTGGGTAATGTAGAGATAGGAACAGGATCCACTTCACAGAGATACTGGGAGGATGAAATGAGTCAATACAGAAAAGTGCCTGGCACATTGTAAGTGCTCAGTAGACACTAGCTATTATCAGGACAATCATTATTCTGAAAGCTGCTCCCCTAACATACGGTTCTGCTAATAAGCAGTAGCATCTGCTGCTGCCAGGTAGTGGGAGAAGTTTAGGGTGCGTGCTGGGGCCGCCCTAGGCCTTCTGACCCACTGCTGGGCTTCCTCAGAGGAGAAACGGTCTGGTCTGGACAGTGCCATCATTCTCCTGGACCTTCTCGCATAGGTATTTTACAGGCCAACCAATAACATGAAAACAGACAACTAGAAGGTGGGAAAGATAAAATACACAGATACTAAGTGAAAGCCAAGTAATTCAATTGGGTCCCTTTATGTCAAAATATATTAATGTCCCATTAATGGCTGAGTGGAGGCGGATGATGACAAAGCTGTTCCTTGGAGTCTGCGGAAGAGCAGTGCCACTAGTTTTCTAAAATTGCATTTTCCCAAGAAAGTTAGTAGAGCATAGAAGAGATGAACATCCTGGATAAAAATGGATTTGCCTCCATGCCAACATCTACCACCAACTATCCCGATACTGATGCAGGCTCTGTAGCAGGGGTTCTAAACCAGACTTCCTTGGAATCACTCAAGGTTCTGAAAAGGAACTCAACAATCTTGGAATTCCCTTTGAAATCAAGACAGTGACCTCAACCTATCACTTCCTCACAAATTTCCTCTGAAATGTCAAGACTGAGTTTTTTGTGCATGATGGAATTTCATGGCTCTGGACATAACTCCCAAATGTCCCCATGACAACTCCCTCAAGAACTACCATAAAGCATCTCATTAAGTTCACGCACTTGGGCTCCAGACCACACCTTCCCATATCCACATTACACACACCTGTTACCTTGAGGTGCTGGAGGGGCAGGGGCGAGGTGGAGCATCATCCAGACAACTCTCAGAACACTCACTGCTACTCAACTTACATCTTCCTTACTACACAGGTTTCTCTCAGTCCTCATAACACACTCTGCTCATTCCAGCCTTCTCACATGGATACCCGTTACGGACCAAGACAATGAGTTGGGGGCTTTTGTTCCCCAAGGTCACTTCACAGCCAGCAACACCACATTAATTCCCTCTTTTCACTGGAAACATGAATCACCTGGGAATAATATCCTTTAATATTAAGACACTAAAACACAGTGTGTAATGCAAGACGCAAACTCAGAAGAATCTTAGTTCCAATCCGAACTCTGTCAATTAACACATGGTTGACATTGAGAACTCTGAAGTTACCTTGGCTAAACTATTTTCTGATCTGAAAATGGAACTGATAATAGGAATATGTGAGCATTAAATGGGAAAATACATGTAAGGCAGTTAGCATATCCCTGGTAAATAGTGTTAAGTTATTGTTGTTCTATTTTTATTAATACCCTGATGCTTCAACTTCCATAAGCCTTTTTTAGAAAATTTAATCCTAGATAATATCATAGCAGAAGGCAGAGTTACAGTTGTAAGTAGCAGTTAGTAGATACCAAACCTTAGCAGAATGACAGTTTGATGACACAGGCAGGGAGACAAAGATTCAGAGTTACGTAGCCATCTTATAGTCCGTGGGATGAGAAAGCAAGTGGGGCCCGCGAATGTTGACAAGATATCTTAAAGATACTGAGAATATAAATCCTCATTCATGTTACAGGAGGCCCTTAAAATTCTATAATTACTCTACATTTTGTACTTTGTAAATGTCCAATTTTCATTAACATTTTTAAATGCTTCAGGGTAAGATCTGCCCCTTAAAACACTCGTGTAGATTCACTGATTTTTATGATGAATTCTAATTTAACCAGGAATTTGCTACTCATATATAAAGAGTTAGTTTTCCTTTGCAAGGCAGAAAACATCACAACTTTGTCTGCCTTTCTCCTTCCAGGCCTGATTTAATCGGGATACATTGCTTTAATTTCTTTCAAGCAATGTAAATGTGAGATTCTATCTGATCATAAACTTGATGTAATAAAGTATATTTCTAACTAATCTTTAATAGGATTCATTTGAACGGGCCCTTGTTTTATGAATGGACTTTAGTGTGAAGTCATGGCACAAACCACTATTCCTCTTCTTTACAACTCCAGCACCTAAAAGAGTCTGGCCCATGTTGTTTACAATAAATGTTTTTAAATAAATAAACGAATGAAATGCAGGAAAGCTGAATTCCTCTGGGACAACACATGGCCCTTTAGCACAGTTTGACATCATCTGAGCCTCTCCACAACCGTTTTTCTCTTTGTGAGCCCTAGGCAAACCCTGATTGGGTTGTCCATTTCTGTCCTTTTTCTGTCCAGCTCTCTGAGATCTGGAGGTAAATCCATGCTGGATTATGCTCCTTTGCATCTTATCTCTAGGGGGATCTGCACAAATCGAAAAGAACATACAAATGGTAGATGTCCCTACCAGAAAAGTATGTATACCATTTCAGGACTGCCTGTTCTTCAATTAAATAACAGTGAACCAGAAACATTTACCACAACCTTTCATCAGCTATCAAGCTGGGCCTTATTTAGATATAATTATACTCAATAGCTTCCTTTAGCAACTTCCTAGAAATTGCTGCAATTTACCCTGGGACATTTTCAAGCTGCCACTGACAATAACCTATCCAAAAACACATCCAAGTGGGCCTCTTTGCATTGAGCAGTAAAATCAAATTGAATCAAAGCTTCTGAACAGAGATTTAAAATGGATTTCTGACACCTGCCGAGTTCACAGAGAACTCTTATAATTCAGTTGCCTTCTGCCTAGAGTAGAGAACAATGCCTCTGATACGTGAAAAAAAATTTAAAGGACTTTTTGAATTTGGAACCAAAGATAAGCCAAAATCACACTAACAGCAATCATGAGTTCCCACTGTCCAACATGTTCTGCTCCAGAAAGTACTTTTTTCCCCCACTTCCAAAATAGAGAAAGTACTTTTAAAGGTTGTTAATTCTTTTTCAATAGACGTTGTTGGGGTGCCTGGGTGGCTCAGTCTTGATTTCGACCCAGGTCATGATCCCAGGATCCTGAGATAGAGCCTGGTGTGGGGTTCCGCATTCAGCAGGGAGTCTGCTTCTCTTCCTTTCTCTGCCCCTCCCACCACTCACAATCTCTCTCTAAAATAAAGAAATAAATCATTTAAAAAAAGATTCTCTCTCTCTCTCTCTCTCTCGCCCTCTGCCCCTCCCCCGCTTGTTTGCTCTCTCTAAAAAACAAAAACAAAAACAACCCTTAAGTTAATTAAGTTCTTGACTTAAGACATCCATTTGTGATATGTCATAGTTACAAATTATTTGAGACAGCTATCCCTCTAGATCTCTAATAAGATAATGGAATTAAAGCATTGCAGAGTTGGGAGAAAACTTAGATGTTCACTAATTCACTATTTGCTATTCTATCTGATTGTCCATTACTCTATGATTGCATCTATGGCTGTTCCATCTCTGCTTGACCCTCCTCAAGTGTGGAAGGTGCAGGATAGAAGTGCCCTATTCTTTGTTTAGACTACTGTAAGCATTTATAAATTCTTCCTAAGGAATCTGTATCTCTCTCCATAATGTATTGACTTTTCTTCTACCATTCAGGTCAGAATTGGGTTTTAAGTCACTGGGATAATCAACCACAGACACTAATGGCAAAAGAATGTAAACCTGAAGCACCAAAGCTAGACACCTACTAAAGAAACCATTTGCCGATTTAGTGGCTAATAGATTAAAAACAGGTTTTAAGTTCCAAATATCAGAGAACTTTTATGCAATTTGTGGAAACAAAAAAATTTTTTTAAGTTTTCTGGAGATCTTCAAATATATACTAACACACACATTTTCATGCTTTCTAGTGAAATACATTTTTATGTTTCTGAAATTGCAAGAAAGGAATATGCAGCAGAGTGAAATTAGCATGTGGTCATTACAGACAGTCTCTTCTGCTGGGCGTGAGGTTCCTGGCATGCCAAGGAGAAGCAAAGACAAAGAACTAGTAGTGGCTTCGCTTGGTGGCACCTGCAAACAGCTCAGCAAGTAGAGCAGCTTCATTTCTGCTTGAAAGGAAAAGAAACAGGCCAATGGCCTTGGTCGAGATTTCAAGGTCTCCTGACCATCCAGTTCTTTTTGTGATAATGAACGTCACAGCTATCACTGGCCCAGTCATCAACTCTGATGTGACTTTTATGTGCCCCCGCATATATATAACGTTACAACTTCTAGGTACCAGAAGCATAGATTTATTTTTTAAGTTGCAGACCCTCAAACTTTCCTCTACATGAGATCACACTGTCCCTTCACCTTCTCCTTTCCCTCTATTCATGCTCATTAAATCCACTTCTCAGTCCACACTCAAATGCCCCCTTCAGTAGCATTCCTCACTCTGGTTAACTCCTGAAGCACTTTTCTCTGGATTTCAGCTCAAAAGACTCTTCTGACTTTCCACCTGCTCCTTCTTTCTCCCCCCTGTAAGTCATCCTCCTTTAAATAGTGTTCAACTATGTATGCTTCTCTACCCCCTCTGGAGCACCCCCACAGACCAAGCTACTATCATCTTGTACCTAGACTGAGTGCTGTAGACTGAGCAGTCAGTGTGAAATGTAAATGTGCTCATGACATCGTGATTTTTCCCCCATTAAATCATGAACTCTTTGAGGACAGGATGCCCAGCCATATCTATCTTTGTTAAGCTGCTGCTCCCATATGGACTTACTAATTTTGAAATGAGAACTATTTTCCATGACAACGAACTACATTCTTCATCCCACCCACCTAATCATGCGTGCATCACTGGCCAGGATGGGGACCAGTCAACAGAAATTGCTTCAAGGGAAAAGTCAAATCCCATTACTGAACAAACAAACAAACAAACAAACAAATCTCAAGGCTCATGCTATCCTCACACATGGGGTTGATTCTCTGGTTTTCCTCCGGTTAATACAAATGGAGAAAAATTTCTACTTGTCTTTAGATACAACCTACAGGTTTAAATCTCCCGAGAGTCTCCTATCCTAGTATTTGCTGAATTTTCAGGCAATTAGAGATGACAACCGTTCAGAAAACTTTACAGGCGCTTCAGACCTTAAGTTCCCACTTACACTCTTTTTATATTGTTTTGTGTTTAAAGAGTATAGGAGCTGGACAAATATCATGATGAAAGGCAAAGGAAGCAAATACCCCCAGGAAATACAGAGGGTTAGAAATTAGAGGTAGAAAATACAAAATGCCTTTTTGTAGAATCCTGCAAATTCAAGCTGCTGAATGAAGAACAGTCAAGAACAGCTGGGATGGGAATAAGAACTCAAGGCTGGTCTTTCGTCATACCAGGCGAGAATCATTTCTATCTCATGAGATAAGTCCATTTAATGGAGGCTTCCTGGCTATTAAAAATGACTAAAGATTCTATCATAAACTACTAATATGGACTACTTTTAATAGCATAGCCTGCAGTGGCTTGGAGAATTCTTTTGCTGCTCTGATTGTACAGAGGTCCATTAATTACTATCCGCAGTGGAGTAAGGCACCACTGGGCCTGAACCAATGAGACAGAATCGGATAATGTTACTCTCAAGCCATCCAAATGGCTTCAGAGCTCATGTGCTCAGAAAGAGAGACTTTTTTTTTTTACTTCAGGTTTCAATTTCTACATATCAAACAAAAGGAAAATCCAACATTTATTGGCTGTTTAAATGCTAAAATCTTCCTTTGGGTTTGCAGTCACAAGCTGTTGGAATATCCTGTTCTTATCTGGAACTGATAAAGAAACTGACTTTCTTTGCTGGAAAGGAGTGTAGAGCAAGTACTGGGATTTGTATAGTCTAAAAAGTGTCATTTCAGGGCACCTGGGTGACTCAGTCGTCAAGCGTCTGACTCTTGATTTTAGCTCAGGTCATGACCTCAGGGTCATGAGATCGAGTCCCAGGTAGGGCTCCACGCTCCGCGAGGGAGTCTACTGGAGATTCTCTCCCTCTCCCGTTGCCCCTCCCCCCCCACTCAAATGCTCTGTCTCTCTCAAATAAATAAATCTTTAAAAATTTTTTAAATAAAAATTAAAGTGTCATTTCACAAAAGAAAACACTGCAGCCCTTCACATATATCATAAAGGACTAAAATGGGCTACAACTACTCGCATATTTGCTCATCTTCTAGGAACCCTGTGCACTTTGATGAATAAAGTTGTGGTATTTGAGTGAGGGTAACATTTATTAAAAAAAAAAACAAATCCTAGAGTACATGTAATTTTTAAATATTGAACACTTATTTCACCTCTGATCCTATAGGAAAAAAATAAAATTGAGAATTTTTTTTAAGGAAAAATAACCAACAAAGCAGAAGCCAAAACTGCATAAGGCAATAATGATGTGAAAATAAATGTGGCCATCTTATTAAGGTGGAGAGACGTAACCCGACTTAATCTGAGCAAGGACCGAACACATGAACTACCAGATGTGTTCCTACTGAAAACCACAGAGCAAAGGAAGTGGTTCTGCCTCCCCTAGGAAACATGCTCGGTAAGAAGAGGATTCCATATTTGGTTCATATCAAGAAAATTAAAAAGTAAGTATTGGCCTAACAATAAATGGCATTACATAAGAAATGCTTCCTTAAATGGTTCCAGCTTTCTGTATAAAACATTTTACGGAAGGACACAGATACTTTCTTAAAATCTGGGGATTTAAGAAAATTCACAAAACCATTTTTCGTATTAGGTATTTGGTATTTTATCGTGTTGCATTCTGACTCATGTTCCCCTCCAGGTTGACCGTGGCTTGCCAAGGTCTGGAATACTCCGTGGTGATGCATCCGGCTCCCAGGAGTGGGGGGGACACCACCTCTTTCCTATTCATCGGCGCACCGCTGGGGGAAAAACTACATCCCCCACTCAAAGCACAGATGTGCTCCTGCAGCCTCCTGCTTGCTTGTCAGAGATCCATGAACAAATCAGAGTCCCCAAACCTGACTCCCCTGTCCAAGTCAGTAAATTTAGCCAATTAGGCAGAAACTGTCCTCACCACTCTCTAATACCTAACCCAATAACGAAGGGAATTTTTTGTTTTTTAATCATTCTTCTTGTTGGTGTCAAAAATGGACAGAACAAAGGGCGCCTGGGTGGCTCAGATGGTTAAGAGTCTGCCTTCGGCTCAGGTCATGATCCCAGGATCCTGGGATCGAGCCCCGCAGCGGGCTCCCTGCTCAGTGGGGAGTCTGCTTCTCCCTCTGCCTCTCTCTCTCTCTGTCTCTTATGAATAAATAAATAAAATCTTAAAAAAAAAAAAAGGGACAGAACAAAGACACCCTGCTAGAACAGGACTTGTAAAAATCATATAGTTCTATCCCTACAACCTCTAGTCAACAAAAATAACTATAAGATTTGATAGTAAACTTGAGGAAAAAAAAGTTCCTTAAGTTATACATTTAGTGCTAGACTAATAAATCGCTTGGGTGATGAAGAGCAAACACAAATTAGTTAAAATACTAATTAGTTACCAAAACTAAAAAGAAAATAATGGAAGAGAGAAGAAAAAGGATGGTTTCTGCAGAGAATGTCATGATAGAATAAGAAAATAATTCAGGGTACTTTTGCTGGGGTACTTTTCCCTCTCTCCTCTCACTTACCGTCTTCCAGAGCAAGCGTCTACCGGAGGCAGTATTTTAACATTTCATAAGCCAAGAACCTCTCATCAAGGAAACATTTAATTGTTTTACTTTGCCTGAGCAACAAAATATCATCAGACCGAAAGATTTATATCCCAATTAAAGAACATAAATCACCTCTCTTGAGAGCAGGAGAGTCTACATGATGAAGAAAAAGAATATCCTTACGGTTCTCTATAATATAAAGCTGAAAACTTTGGCCTTTTTGTTCCATTTATAATCCTTCCAACACTACTTTCATTTCAGTCAAATATCTTAGCTATAACTTTGGAACTTGCTGAATTCATGTTTAGAATTTCATTTTCTGACACAAAATTTGGTAAGTTCTGGGGACTAATTAAGTGTAGCATCAACAAGGATTTTCCCTTTCTGCCTTTAACAATGTACTTCCTTTTTATTTCCTGTAAGTGTTTCAGGGCATTATGACAGATTGGGAAGCTAAAATCACATTGGTATAATTAAATTAAAAATCTACAAATGGAATGTGCATTGCAATTTATTATTACCTCAGCAAAACAATCCAAAATAAATACCCTCTTGGACTGCTCCAAAGAAATGTCTAGATTTCTTGGTTTTTGATATGTTCTTCCTACCCTATGGTGGAATAGAATATCAGTTATTATTGTAATACTGGAGTAAAAACTGAAATGTTTCTCTTTTTCTCTTTGAATGCAGTAAATCCATTAATAACACCATAGATTGCAGTTTATCTAAGATATAAATAACTACTTTCCAGAAGTATTTAGGGTTTTTTCCCTACATGGAGTGTCCATTTGTAAATAAATCTTTTGTTCACAAACACTAGCAAAATTACTCCCTTCCCTTTCATTTATAGCCTGTATTTCTATAGTTGCTTTTATTACAGTAATACTTTAGAAATTCATATATGAACAAAAATTTAAAGTTCATATTATTTGATCACCTTATTTTACAGAAATTGGATTTGGGTCCAGAGAGGTCAACAACAACCTTATTGCACCCAAATAGTTAATATCCACACTCTGCTATAAATAAAAGAGCAATACTCTTTAGCCCTTCTCGTACCTTTTAATAAAAAAGATTTTAAAGAATTAAACCATACATACAAGTCATATACACAAAGTTCAGTCTTCACACAGTTGGTGACAGGAAAAGAAATAAAACTAAAATTCAGTCAAATTTATCTAGTATGATGCTGTTATGGGCTGGGTTGTGCACCCCCCTCCCAATTCATATGCTGAAGTCCTAACCCCAGTATTTCAGAATGTGCCTGTACTCGAAGACGGATCTTTAAGGAGGAATGAAGTTAAAATGAAGTCGTATGGTGGACCCTAATCCAATCTGCCTGGTGTCCTTATGAAAGGAGATTAGGACAGACACACACACAGAAGGAAGACCACCAGAAGACAACCACCAGCTATAAGCCAAGGACAGAGGCGTCAGGAGAAACCAACCCTGCCAACACCTGGATTTCAGACCTCCAGCCTCCAGACTGTGGGGAAGTAAATTTCTGTTGTTTAAACCAGTCAGTCTGTGGTACTTTGTTACGGAAGCCCAAACTACACAGATGCCTACTCAAGAGACTCACTAGAACAAATACATTTTACTTTTGTCCTACAACTACTGATTATAAAAAGATCACATAAATAGAAGAATGAGGAATCTCATTTTTTTACTTTCCCAAATTCCTACCTGGCTTAGAAGTCTCTGCTGGCTTGATGTTACTGTTTAGGATATTCAGACCTTAATTTCTACTTCTCCTAAAACTCAAGGTACATAGAATAATCTAAAAAGTTAATAATATATATACATATACACACACATATATATACATACATATATAGTTGTGTTATTGAACTAATATTACCTCTAAAGTCATTTTTAAATTTTGATTTCTTAAAATTTATTTTGATTAAATAAACAAAGAAATTCATAAATTTTCATACATTCATAAATTAAAAAAATTCATAAATTTTCTTCCTCCTTTGCCCTGCCCAATGGGCCTGGAGCACACACTGTACCTGAACCTTCCTACAAACTCGCCCCATGCCCCTGAAGCTGACTTGTGCAGTCGCCTCCTCAGGCCCTGCACCTCAAGCCAACAACACCTGAGTAAATATTCCCTTCAGTTCTGAGGTGACCTTTTACTCTACGAGAAGTGCTGACTCGTAAGTGTAAGACTGTTTCTACACCTACGCAGACATGAATAATTCATCTCCAAAAATAAATTTTAAAAGCAACGAGATATAATTTTAAATGTTGAGGGAGTCCTAAATGTATTTTGCCTTACATAACTGTACCAGACGCTGTCATCTGTGTTTACCTTTGCTAAGAGAAGAACACAGGCTCCATCCATCCACCATAGCTGTGGGCATGACCCTTCCTTAGGAGCCACGTTGACAGACCAAACACCATTACGAACAGTTTCAAAAGACTCCCCGGGTCCTTTAGCTATACTAGAACTTATTTTTAACTGGGGTTTGTCGTTCTGACATTTTTCTTATAATAACACTTGAACTACAAACCTGTACTACTAGAGTCACAAGTTGAAACACTCAAAACTGAATTCTAAGTTATTATTTCTAAGTTTTCTTAAAAAAGGAAGAAGTTAATCTAGTGTGACTGAATAAAATATATAAATCATATATGTGAAAATAAACACACATACAGGAAAATGATCAGAGGTTAGATCAACAGTGGCGTTTAGGGTCTTAAATGCCATCTCCAAAGCAGAAAGCCCTGGGTGTGAACTTTATCACTTTCTGACATATACTCTTAGTTAAGTTTCCTAATATTTCTTATTCTCAGTCTTCTCATCTATGGAATGGGAATAATGACAATTGTTACCACAAACAGTTACTGAGATACGAAATTTGATCACAAGTCAAGGTGCTGATTAGTATAATATCAGACACATACTACCTTTCTGGCTAAATGAAAAAAATCCACTTGGATTCTTATGGAGAGCGAGGAGAAACAGCAATTAAATGTACTAAAGCAGTACAGGGCCTGGCTTCCCTGATCAGTCCTAAGGATAAAGGATGACCCTGTCACGTGCCATGGTAAGTCTTGCCTGCTTCAAGTCTTAGATCCCTTTGGGGCAGATTTTCATATACCCTAGGGTCATGTCCTGAATTTTAGCATAACAGAACTTCAGAGCTGATAGAAATCCAGGGGAACAACTGCATTTCATTTTTAATATTTGAAAAACTAAAATGCAAAGAGGTTAATACTTGGTTAATGTCATACAAATGAAAGCAGAGCGCCCCCTAGATCCTCAAAACAGCAGCATGTTACCATGGGAGTGCTACAGAATAAGGAGGAAGACACCCCAGTGAGATATCTACATCTGCTCCTGATACCCCTTTTCTTTAAGGGCCTAGACCCCTGTGGCCATCTGAATGGGGATAAAAGCTCAGGTGGATTGGGGAAACTCTTAGGGGAAAGTTGCAGAGCATAGGGGAGAAAACCACCATCATTCCTGTTGTAGCCTGGGCTCAAGTTTGAAAAGTGATAGGAGATGAAGCTCAAGCAACTCTTACCTACTTTTCCTTGGAATTCTCAGTTCGGTATATCTGTTTTATGCAACCAGGAGAGAGGGTGCCATAAGAAGGGAGGAAAGCATGACATTATGACATTATTAAAGATCAAGAAACTGGACAGTGGAAACTAAAATCACTAGGACGGTAACCCAGAAAATGTGAGAGTTGGGAGTAAGAGAAAAGAAAGAAGATGGGTTAGCAGTTTCCTCTGCTCAGTGGTTGAGTGAACAAATGGTTTTGTATTCCAGCCAGCCTGAAGCCAACTCTGATGTTTCCTTATCTGACTCTGAGCTTCATTAAATGCCATTTTTTTTCTGTTCTGTGGATATAGCCATTCTCTCCTGTCCTTTTAAAAATATGAACTTCTACTTTTCTCCCTTTATGGAAGTAATGCATGCTTACTAAAATCAATCAGAAAATACAGAAAGCCTAGAAAATATTATCCATAATCCTGTTACTCAGAGATAATCACTCTGAGATACAATAACAACGAAAACCTTAACAAGACATATATTTATAATTTCCTGAGTGCTTAGACACTTTTGGTATCCTTGCAATTGATCTGGGGGTCTAGAAACTATGACCTAAAAATTGTAATCTGTGAATCAGAATCTGAACAGATTTCTGCCCCCGACATGAAGCAGTCTTTTGGAGGCTCAAGAGGTCCGACAGGAGTGCTTTTCATCCTGCCATTCTCAAGAAGGTTTGTGTGTTAGCCACCATCAGCTTTATTCATTCTCAGGCAAAGTAAGTATGATGGATCTTCTTGGCCACTTTAGAGGTAACCTCTCACAGTTTACAGAGGCATACATGTAAATTTCTACTTTGGCAATGTTTTTGCTACTCCCAAATAGTGTAGCTTGTAGTAAAACAGAGTTTATAGATAAAGAACAAAGGAAAAGAGAAAGGACCCGAATAGAGCACATCAAGTCTTACTTTCTAACTAAAGGGCCAATATTAAATAAACGAAATAAACAGACCCTTGACAGCACATTCGACAAATTCATAAAAATGTTAAAACAAAAAATTATGTGACTAGTTGGAGAGTAGAATTACAGCATTTTTAGAAAGCACTTCCAAAGATCAGCTAGTTTACTTTGCTGGCCAGCACACAAATGTTAAACTACCTATGACCAGTTTGTGTTTTCTTCAATCATGAAGACCGAAGATTCTGATAGTTTCTCAATAGTAAACTTCTTAAACTCAACCCAAAATGGAACCATTAAAAAAAAAGACCTATCAAAAATACTTCTCTTTCTCTTACTAAAACTCCCTCTCTTCTTGGAACAAAAATCAATGTACTTTCATCCTTTACCATGAAGACTTCATTTATGGAAACCAATTTTAGAGTGTTGAATCATATTCAGCTTGTAGTCAAACATGACAGTTTATGCCTTTTTCATGGATCCATGTCCAACTCTACCTTTCCCAAGGTAACAAGCAAATCTGCACAACTTAGCAGTGGGAAATATCTTGTTTATGTTTACGTTGTAACAGTTGTGAAAGATGGCATATTACATTGAACATATGTTGATTGTAGTTCAAAATACAGTGGTTTCTCTGCAGATTTGTTTTGCTGAGTTTAGCTATAGTACTAAACTACAGTGGGAGAGTAGCGGATACGGTGTCATAGTTCTCTGCTTTTAAAAGGCAGCAGAGAACTTCTGGTTGTGGGCAAGGTAAGTAAGCACATGCCATTCTTTCTCCCCCCAGTGAATGCAGTTATAAAGTCTGGACAGGATTCATAAAGCAGCTATTTGAGAACTCTGAAAAGTAAATGAGAGCAGAAGATTAGAGAAGAAGATCAGAATATAAAATACTGTCAAATAGGGGTGAGCTCTCTCTTCTTTTTCCCTCCAGTAAACCCTGGTGTGGACTCCAGAGAAGCACAAAGCCTGAAATGAACATCAAATGCAGGTAGAGAAAGCTCTAAGAGAGCCCTTGAGCTCTGGCTTAAGGAAAAGAAAGGGATTCTGAATGCTCAGAAAAATTCAGATCTATCTTCCCCTTACCATTTTCTTACACCCCAGCATTCCCCACAGCAGCAATGATAAATGCCTTCAGGGACTTAGAATTGTGATGGAAGAGAGCTCTCCTCTCTGATAAAAGAAGCGGTCATCCCAAGAAGATGGGATAAACCAACATTGCTTTTATTCCCCCTCTTTCTGTCATATCATTGCTTGGTCCTGGACATGAACACAGTTGCAGGAAATATGCAGTAGAGCAAGGTAACTAAAACCTTAGATTTCTGGCTGAAAGACCAAAAAAGGGAGCCCTAAGGAACAGCAAAGGCCTGGGATGACAACAGAGAAGGAGGGGTGCAGGAAAACAGCCCCATAAAGATGCTCATGAACTCTCAGGTCCATCTTTAGGCTGTAAATGGGTGAATCTGGCCCTAAATACCTGTACAGTAGATGTTAGGAACTAAACTACAGGATAGTACAACCCAGATCCCACATTGGTAACTTGATGGTGCATACACACCAGACAGAGATATGAATAGCACTGCAAAGACTTTGAAAACAGAATTAACACTGTAACTGCAACTTTCAGAAGATGAGTCATAACTTGTGGCCTGAACTCAATTGAGTCAATTGCCTACTTAAATAATTAAGCTTCTCGGGGCACCTGGGTGGCTCAGTCGGTTGAGTGTCTGCCTTCGGCTCAGGCAATGATCCCAGGGTCCTGGGTTGGAGCCACAAGTCAGGCTCCATGCTCATCAGGGAGTCTTCTTCTCCCTCTCCCTCTGCCCTTCCCTGAACATCTATATGTATCTCTCTCAAATAAATAAATAAAATCTTAAAAAAAATTAAGCTTCTCCTTTAAAGAACTGGGGTGGGGGGGGTGGGTACAAAATAAGCCCAAAGCAAGCAGAAAAAAAATAACATAAAGACATAAATCAATGAAATAGCAATCAGAAAGATAATTGTGAAAAATCAATAAAAACAAAAGCTGATTTTTCAAAAAAAATTAATAAAATGGATAAGCCTTTACTAAGAATGACAAAGAGAGAAAATCCAAATTACTAATAATAGGAATAAAAGGGAACTATGAATGCAGACCCCAAAGACATTAAAAAGATGAGAAACACTACCAATAATTCCACATATATTAACAACTGGAATAAAATGGGCAACTCCTCAAAAACTTCAAAAAACTACAACAACAACAACAAACCCACTGAAACTCACCTACAAAGAAAGAGATAACCTGAGTAGTCCTATAACTCCTAAAGAAATTGACATGGTTAAAAGGGGAAAAAAGAAACCTTGAAACCCAGATGATTTGTTGGCAAATTCTAACAAACATGTAGAGGACAAGTAACTCCAATTCTTCCTAATGTTTCCCAGATATCCTAATAAAGTACTTTAACAAATAAATCTACAACTAACAATCATACTCCATGGTGAAAAAATGGAATGGTTTCTCCCTAATATTAGAAGCAAAGCCAGGATAGCCACTGTAACCACTTCTATTCAGCATCATACTAGAAATCCTAGCTACTGCAATAAGGCAAAAGAAAAAAATAAAAGGCATATGGATTGGGAAGAAAGAAAACCACTCCTACTCACAGTTAACAAGTGTGACTATTTAGAAAATCCCAAGGATGCAACCAAACTCCCAGAACTAAAAAGTGACTTCAGTAAGGCCACAGGATACAAGGTCAACACATGAAAATCCATTGTAGTTTTATATACCAGCAACCAAAATTGAAAACCAAGACATATCTAACAGATATGTACAAGACCTGTATTTTGAAAACTACAAAACAATGATGCACAAAATAAATAAATGGAGAGACAATGCAGTATTCATGGATTGGAAGTCTCATAATAGTAAAGATGTCTACATTCCCCAAGTTGATCCATAGATTCAACACAATTCCAAAGTTCTAGTAGAATTTTTGGAGATATGGCAAGCTTATTTTAAAATTTATGTGGAAAAGTAAAGGAACTTGAATAGCCAACACAATTATTTTTCTTTTAGCCAACACAATTTTTAAAATAAAGAATAAAGTGAAAAAATAACACAGCTAGATTTTAAGATTTAAAAGTACAATAACCAAAAGAACATGGCACTGACAAAGACACAAATACATAGATCAATGGAAAAGAATAGAGTGTAGAAATCGATACTTATCTATCCATATATATCCATCCATAAACCCCCAAATATACATCCAATTGATTTTTGATAAGTCTGTAAAGGCCATTCAACGGAAAAAATAGTCTTTTTAACAAATGGTGCTGGAACTATTGAACATCTAATGCAAACAAAACATTAACCTAAACCTCACATCTTATACAAAAATTAACTCAAATCATAGAATTGAATGCAAAATGTAAAACTCTATAACTGCTAGAAGAAAGCAAAGGAACAAATATTTATGACCTGAGATTAAACCAAAAGTTCTTGAATATAACACCAAAAACACATATACAGAAAAATTTGATAATTTGGACTTTGTAAAGAGAATGAGAAGACAAGATATATACTGGGGAAAAACATTGGCAAAACACATCTCTAACAAAGGACTTGGATCCAGAATATATGAGATACTCTCAAAACTCAACAGGAAAAAGCAAACAGCCCAATTTAAAAATAGGCAAAAGACTTGGGCAGATGCTTCATCGAGTAGTATATAATAGATGGCAAATAATGAAAAGACACTCATTAAAATGATTCAACGATTAAAATTTTAAAGGGCTGGCAATACCTAGTGCTGGCAGGGATGTAGAGCAAATGGAACTCTCTCTCATACACTGTTAGTAGAAATGCAAAATTTGCACTCTAGAAAATGGTTTGTCAATTTCTTATGAAGTTAAACATACACTTACCATATGACCCAGGAATTCCCTTCCTAGGTGTTTAACCTAGAGAAATGAAAATTTATATTTACACAAAACTTGTTCATCAATGTTGATAGCAGCTCTATTCATAACTGCCTAAAACTGAAAATGACCCAGATGCCCTTCAACAAGTAAATAGGTAAATAAATGGAAGCATCCATACAATAGAATACTACTGAGCAATAAAAAGGAACATGTGATTGATGTAGGCAACAACTCTGATAAATCTCAAAGATGTTATGTTGAAAGAAGTCAGTTGGAAAGGGTTACATATTGTATGATTCCATTTATGTGGCAATCTCAAAAATACAAAACTATAGCGATTGGTGGTTGCCAGAGGTTGGGATGGGAGATGCAGGGGTCAGGCAGCTTTCTGGGGTGGTAGAACAGTTCTGTATCCTGATTAGGGTGCTGGTTATATGAACCTATACCCATCTTAAAACTCCCAACTGCATACCAAGAAAGTCAATTATTGTATGTTAATTTTAAATACTAAAAAAAAAAAAATAAAACAAATGTAATAAATACTTAAATAGTCATTCACATGGAAATACAACCAGAATCTGTAGTTGGATGCTTATCACATGGCATTGTGACTGTATTGCAAGTAACAGAATAGGTCTATCCCTGGCATGTCCATTTCTCTAGGACAGAAACCTTAGCTTTACAATCTCTGTATCTCCAGGATCTCACAGAACCCCTGGTATTTAAAGAAGGCACTCAATATTTTTTCAAAGATGAAAAACTGACTAAATTAGGTATAAATGGTTTACATTATTTCATTTGATGGAGAACAGGCATAAATTGGAATTTAATAAGCAGTTAGTGAAGGATAAAAGTTCTAGAAAGATATTTTACAATTTTATACCTTTGTTATTTTTGGCATTAGCTGAACAGGAGCTGGTAGTTGGAACATTTAGAATGAATATTCATGATTTTATAAAATTTATAATATTCATGAATTTATAAAATTCAGTGTGCATAGGTGCCCTTCAGCGAGGACTTTACTATGAAGTCACTTAATTATAAAGATTTTTTAATTGAAGTATTCCTCCAATAATCCATTAAGCTACATGCACAAGATTTGTGGTGAAATATTCTATTTGTTTAGTTTTGTTCTATTGGATAAAGCACTAAATAGTTTTCAATAAAACTCAGGCTTTGTATGTGGTCATATATGACCAAAAATAAAATTTCAGAATTCTTTGTATAAAGATGAAATTTCCCACGTGCAGAGACACTAGTAGTATGTTGCAATTCCTAAGAACCCATACGTTACATTGTTACTGCCATGACCTTCTCCCAACCAAAAAAAAAAGGTTTTAGAAAGCTAGAGAGAAAGAAAGACTGTGCAAGTTGCTTTAAGAAACCAACATTTACTACAGGAACAGGAGAAAGAGGGGCTTCTCCCCAGAAGAGATCATCTATAGAAGAATTTTTCTGAGCAGAGAATGGCTGACCAAGAGTCAAAAAAAAAAAAAAAATCAGACAAGCTGAATCCAAGATACTGGGGTCCTGACTTTCATGAGGACCAAAGCAACATTAATGTGATTATTAAACATTGCTGAAAATAGCAAATAGCATGAGAGGGGGTCAAAACTCTAAACCACTGCTGTAATATGTAAAGACACTGCTTGTTCTCGGGTTTTTCTCCAGGCTCCTTCACAGTGTTTTCCTTTTTTAAATAGTCTAATTTAGGGGCGCCTGGGTGGCTCAGTTGGTTAAGCATCTGCCTTTGGCTCAGGTCATGATCCCAGGGTCCTGGGATGGAACCCCACATCATGGAGCCTGCTTCTCCCTCTCCCTCTGCCTCTCCTACTGCTTGTGTTCTCTCACTCTCAAATAAACAAATAAAATCTTTAAAAAAATAAATAATTTAAAAATTAAAAATTAAAATACTCTAATAAGTTTTATTACATAAATATTTCAGAGATATGTAAATATAAAATCTATAATATGTAATATTTAATATATCATATATAGATATAAAATATTTTAGATCAACATTCAAGTTTTAAAGTGGCCACACCTAGGTGTTCTGCCTGTTACACCTTATCACAACAGTGACAGTTTACCTTATTGTAGTATACACACCTGGAACCAACAAAGAAGAGCCTTGTTTAAATTATACAACTAAAACTGTGATAGAAATGAGACAAATTCCACATGCATCTCTATTGTTGGTATTCTCGATTCTTTGAACTCTATCAATATAGCCTCTGAAAATCACTGAAAGCCATTCCTTGGGCTCCAATTTACTGAACAGGCCTTTTGTAGAATGTAGGATATACCCCCAGAATAACCTCCAAATTGAAAATTAAGTGTTATTTTCCTATTGATTTTCTGGCCAATTTTAAGTTCCATGAAGGCAGCTCTCTATTGTGCACAAAATGGTGGACATAGAGCAAGTACAAGATAATGTTTTTGAAAAATGAATGAATAAATGTGTATTTGAGAGACTAGGACTGAAAGTAGATTATATGATTGAACTTCAGGAATCGTTTTGGCCTATTCCTAGATGATAGACATTGCACAATTCAATAAGACATGTATCTTTCATTCCTTCATTCTGCCAACCAATGACTCCGTTTGGTTTCAGAATACTTTTTGTTAAGATCTGTGATCAGGGCTGGGGAACACAAAAATTCCATAAGAAGATATGGTCATTGGGTGCCTCGGTGGCTCAGTTGGTGAAGCAACTGCCTTCGGCTCAGGTCATGATCCTGGAGTCCCAGGATCGAGTCCCACATCAGGCTCCCTGCTCAGCAGGGAGTCTGCTTCTCCCTCTGACCTTTCCCCCTCTTGTGCTCTCTCTCTCATTCTCTCTCTCTCTCAAATAAAATCTTTAAAAAAAAAAAAAGATATGGTCATTGATCTCAAGTAGCCTAAGTCTAATGCACAACACACACACATAGAGCTAATGTAATTAATACCAGACTATTAAACCTTGAGAACTATAATAAATGTATCAATAGTGAACTCCAGTGAGAACATAACTAATACGAAAAGAATCAACAAAGAATTCCTTGAAAAGCCAATGATTCAACTAGGGCTTAAGAGATACATAGGTTCCTCATAGGTGAAAGGTGGCAGAATGTAAATTGTTAAAGGTGTGAACTTTGAAGCCAAGCCATCTGAGTTTGCCTCCCAGTCTACCCCTTGTTAGCTGTGTGACCTTGAGCAAGTTACTGAACCGCTTTGTGCATCAGATTCCCCACAAGACCACGGCTGGAGATAACAGCAAATGTGCCATAGGGCTGTTGGGGGAGTAATTAGTTAAGCAGTTAATGTCAAGCACCTGAACCAGTACCTGAACCAGAACAAAAGCTAAGCATCGGGAAGAGAAAGAAAGGGCAAGACAGAGGCAACAACTTTTTTATGTAAAAGAAGTCCTAAAGTGCTAAAGCAATTCTTTTTCACCAGAAAAAAATAAAAACATAGAATACATTAAGTACAAATTATTAACTACGGATGAAGCGTGTTTTGCTGACTCAGAGATAGTTTTCGGTCATTCATCTTTTATTACAATCATGGATTCTCCACCCAAATAATGCCCGGATGCATGTGCATGCACTCAAAACTCCACACATAATTTTTGGGGTCCGTTCACAAAGCAAGGACAACAGGCACCCTCCTTCGACCTCATCCCTGAGTTACATGTAATGGAATGGTCTACGGCCATTACAAACATTCCATAAGAACCAATGCTTAGTATGGAGTTTTATACAACCCCATGCGATCATGGGCCCTAAAGTAACGCATCAAAAACCTACACCTGAACGCTTAGAGGACTGAGACAGATAGAACACAAAGAACCAGACAGCTCCATCTCAAATGACGGAGGGACAAAGAAGGCAGTTAGGGCTGGCGGGTCCTTGTCTGAGAAGCAGACCTGTGAGGGAAAAGGAGGCGGGTAGTCTAACCCTGAGGAGGACAGGAGGGTGCTAGACAAAATGGAGAAACGGACCGGCTTTGTACTCACGTGGTGAAGGAGCCCGGGGGAGCAGACACTCTCCGCAGGTCGGCAGCTGCCACCTGATGGATGCTAGAGGCAGCAGGGAATGAGCAGCGAAGACAGTCAGCACAACAGCGTGGACAGACAGGGAACAAGCCAGGAGAGAGAAAGAGAGACACACAAAATTTAAACAGAAATTAAATGAGCGCATCACCAAACAGTGAATGAAAAGAAAAGGAAAATCCAGCCAGCCACGGACATAATCCAAAAAGCCGGTGACAGTAATGAAGCCAACAGGACACATGGCGAGGCCTGGCTCTAAGGCAAGCCAGGGACCGACCCGCAGGGCAGCGTGGGGTGCGGGCAGATGCGGCGGGAGTGCAGACACCGGGCAGGGCTGCAGGCGGGCGGGAGCACCCTCATGTTCCTCTCTTGCTCTAGGTCATCTGAGACGTCCAAGGAGAGGATGCGTGCGTGTACACACACACACACACACACACGCACACACTAGAGAGGAGTAGGCTGGCATAGTAAACTCATCTTTGAGAAGAGTCAAGGTAAATTTAATCCTTTAACATAGACCTCTTGATTCCAGAGCTCTGTAGGAAATTTGTGTCAAAAGACAGCCATCTTGAAAAGCGTGGCTCAACAAAACCTGTAATGACTGCAGGTAATACCAAGAAAGCCTAGAGTCATCATATGACGCCACAATTTCACTCATACTCCTGGTAGAAAAGGGAAGCCATAGACTTCACCCTTTTCTCTCTTCTTTTATAATGGAAAAAACCGGAGCACCTGGGTGGCTCAGTCGTTAAGTGTCTGCCTTCCGCTCAGGGCATGATCCCAGGATCCTGGGATCGAGTCCTGCATCCAGGCTCTCTGCTTCTCCCTCTCCCACTCCCCCTGCTTGTGTTCCTTTTCTCGCTGTCTCTCTCTGTCAGATAAATAAATAAAATCATTTAAAAAAAAAAAAGAACCGTCAGTAGCTATTAGAAAAGGTGAAATATAAAATTTAAGAAACTAAATCCAAAATGTGTTGTCACATTTACAGAATTATTCTCTCTCTCAGAGGATTTGAAGAGCTTCACTGTAACTGTAATAGGCACAGCACCCCTATCCCTCTTTTTTGCTGGGTATGTAAGTTCTCACATAAAGTCACCCATGAATCAACTCCTTGTTTTCCTCAAAGGACTAGCAATTCCAGGATGACGGAATCCAATCAACGAGTTGTCCAATTCAAAGCTTACCAACTAGAAATCTTGCCCCTGAATAATATGATTGCCCTTCACCGTGTAGTCTTAATTACCAGTGAGCTCAGGATTTCAGCTAGCTTAAGATCTCCCTAAGCACCTGAGAAATTTTAAATTTCTGATCTCTTTCAAAGGTGCCTTTTGAATAGTATCATCAAATTTATGTGGGTACCATGTTACTAGTACATGAATATGAACCTAGGCAAAACTCTTCTATTACTTTATGGGGCAATGATAGTTACTGCAGCTCTTATTTTGAATAGATTCATAAGCCATGATAAAATGAGATATGCTCTTGTCCCAGTAGGGTGGGGGTCTAGTGAACACAAGTCTAGCCCTTCAGTTTCTATATAGTAATAGCAAATGGGATTATAGACCAAGAAATATATTTTTTTGGAAATAATTTTTTTTTGGTATAAATGAAGATGTAGTGGCATCATGAAGGCCTACTATTTAACCATTTCTCATGGGATTTCCCCCACCTATCCAATCCATGTGAACCAGATCTTGAAATTTTTAAGTATGTATCTTCCATTTATTCCAAGACATCATCTCCATTACTTTTATATTCATGGATTTTAGATCTATGTTATTTTAGATGCAATCTCAGAGCAATGTTAACAGATAGAGGATTATCGATCTGATCTATGTTCAAGCCACTGATTCAACACATAATCATGTCTTAGACGTACTGGTAGGCACTGAGGACCCTAAGAGGAAAACTCTAAGCTGGGAGGAGAGACAAGTAAACCAAGAACTATATTATTCTTGATAAATGGTGTGATGAACATAACCTAGAACACTAACAGGAGTATCTAACAGCTAGAAGTAGATCAAAAAGGATTCTTAGGGAAAATGATATTTCAATGGGGTCTTGAACTTGAGCAAGAGTTAACCGACAAAAAGGCAGGAAGGAAGGCAGTGCAAAAAGAGCAAGAGAAGTGCCAAAGAGTGAGGATGCACGAGGCAGGCCAGTGCTCCAGACGAGCAATGATCTTTGGGGCGCAGGAGGACGACGACAGCAATGATCAAAAAGCTCTGCAAAGCTAAGGAATATCAGTTTAACTTTTCGAGAAAGATCCTTCTAAGTACTAATTACTAATCTACTGGAAAAAGCATTGTGTGAAGAGCAGTGACGCAGGAAGCAAGGAAACATGAGCATAATTTAGTGATGCTGTGGTGAGGTAACTTAGATGGCCTTTGGACACAGGCTGTATTACTAGCAGAGTGGGTAGGTGGCATGAGTCAAAGACACGGGAGATAGGGGCACCTGGGTGGCTCAGATGGTTGAGCGTCTGACTCTTGGGTTCAGCTCAGGCCATCATCTCTGGGCCATGGGATCAAGCCACATGTCGGGCCCAGCACTCAGCGGGGAGTTTGCTTGAAGATTCTCTCCCTCTGCCCCTTCCCCCACTCTCTCTTTCTGAAATAAATAAATAAATCTTTACCCCCCCCCAAAAAAAAAGATGTGGGAAATAAATAGAAGGAGCAGGTGACTGCAAGGACTCCATGGCTGGAACATGGTGAATGGGTAGATGGTTCCATGCAGACAAATGTGAATGAGGAGGGCTCACTGGCCGATAAGCAGAGAAAGCAAAGGGAGCAGAGTTAACAAGCCCATTTTCAGCCTGCAGTCTGAGGTTGTTGGGGGTATCCAGGTAAAGATGTCAGCTGAGATATCTGGATATGAGTCTCTGGCTTTTGGAAGGAACGCCGGGAGAGACGACACAGATGTGAAATTTATTCCCTTATCAGTCATAGATGAAATCTGGGGTACAGATGTGATCTCCCAGAGAAAGGCAAACCTGTGAGGAGCACCACTGCTCGAGTGGAAAAGGAAGCCAGTTGTTTAGGGAACCACAGTACTTGATTCTCAGATATTCACAGTTAACTCCCTCCCCCCACCCCCCAATCCTCATCACACACAGAGGTTTCTAAATGAATTCTCCAGACATTTTAAACCAGTTCTCTTTCTTCTGAAAGAAGATGGGCAAATGGAACAGAAGTAACAGTCGCAGAAAACAAGGACTGCTGAGAGAAAGAGAGAGAGAGAGAGAGAGAGAATGAAGGAGGAAAACAGGGAAGGAAGGAAGAAAATAAAGAAATATCTTTCGATTATCTCTCTGCCTTGGCTGCAAAATGAACTTGGCCCAACCGTGGCCGAAACAGAAAAGCCTAGAGGACTTAGAAGGTTGAAGAAAACTTGTGGAAAGGTCTTAATGGCCAGGCAACCCTCAAACTAGAAACTCCACCTGGAAATCCAGTGGAAGAAGTCAGATTTCAAAACAAGGATTTCTAGTAAAATAGAAAGAGGAAATCTAATTGCAGAGGGTGAAAAAGAGCAGTCAGGGAGAGCAATTGAGGTGTAGTGAACACACGTGACAAGATAAGTGGGTGTTTGGTTTTCCTCTGAAAATGTGGTATCTGTATTGCTTTCCTAAAAAATATAGTGTTTTGATAGTTATTCATCATCAGTAGTAATAAATATCTTTGCTAAGTTTTACAAGTGTCCTTTTTGGAACTGAAAAGCACATTATTGTCCTTCAGAGGTTTCCTGAGGCCAGAGGCTGCTTAGGTGGACGCACCACTGCCCCCTGGTGGGAAGGAACTATTTTTGAGTTGAGGCTGTTTCCTCGAACACCCTGCAGCTAAATCTATGCCACCGCATCATCTATCTGCCATATGTAGTCTAAGTATGAAAAGAAAACAACTATTTGTATTTGTTTTTATATGTGAAGAAGGCCCAAGTGAATTCTTAAGAATACAGTTGCCGACAATGAATCATGGAACACTACATCAAAAACTAATGATGTAATGTATGGTGATTAACATAACAATAAAAAATTAAAAAAAAAAAAAAGAATACAGTTGCCGAGCAGATACAAACTCTTTCTCACTTCAAGGGCAAGAGCTGTTTGAAACTAAGCACCTGGAAACAATTTCGTGTCTGGTAAGGTTATTAAATATAGCACCACCAGGCAGGAGGACGGGAGCTCTTTGCCTGCAGATATTAAGAACTTTTAGTTTTATTATAGCTTCTTAATGATCTACAAGTGGCCCCAAACAACCTGAGCTACCATACTATCTCCAAGGTAGCTTTTCATTTAGTTCAGAGCTTTCTCCCTGACCACTGGTTCATGGATTAACACTAACATTTCTAGAGAGCATATGGTCAACCATATACTGTTGTTGACATCCTACCTTTTTAACATAAACTTGCCAGCTGTATATTTAGCCTAATAGAAGCTAGAGGCAAGGAGAAAAGAAAACCATTGGGAATGAACCAGGAGTTTCACTAGCTGCAAAATGTAAACAAAATAAGGAATACAACTGAACAATGGATAATGGTCTGGGGAAATGGATAATGGCCTGGATAATGATCTGGGGAAAGTGCTGAGCGACTCTGATGTCCAGAGAGACTCTAGGAGAGGAACTCTCACGCCAGCTTCAGACTTAGAAGTGGATGCCAAAAATGCAAACACTTTAAGAGCCCTGTCTAATGCTATTCCTCAACATATGCCATCTCAGAAAGAGAGGTAAAGTGAGGTTCTGGCAGGGAGCTACGGCACCTCTGTCACTGGTCTATTCTAGGCACTTCTGTCGATTGTAACAGTGACTCCATAAATACGTGGCAAAGCATGCCCTGCTTCACAGGCACCGCAGGAAGCCAGCCATTCAGGACATATCAGTAACCATGCACCACAGGCCACAAACATGAGTAGCACCTTGGGGGGGGGTCCCTCGCTGTGACAGAATAATGACCCGAGGCTGAGCCATAAATGGCCCTATCTTGAGCTAGACCAGGCATATGGGCATTATATACAGAAGATACTCGGAAAGAGGCCCCAAATCCCCATTCTTCTCCATCCCTTTCTCCAACCCCAGATAGACATCTCCATTTAAAAAATTAGATGAAGGGGTGCTACAATGAACACACACTCTGAATATCTAGTTATTATCTCCTTATCTCAAATCAGTTTATCAAAACACCTAAGAAAAGAAAGGGTCCAAGAGGGATACATCTTATTTAGATATTGAATAGTGAGCTAGGTTGTATCTAGACAATAGGATGCCACTCAGAATGGCAAAATTGAGTTGAAGCACCAGAGTCCATGGGACCCCAATGTGGGGGCATCAGGAAAGTGATAACTCACTAACAGGCAGAAGGGGATGCAACGTGGAGAGAGGTGAGCTCCGAATATCCAGCTCTGCCAGCCTCCTGCTATTGGGGAAACCAACACTCTCCAAGTGACCTGGGTAAAAAGGAGGCCAATAGCATTCCTTCTTAAAACACAACAGAACATATTTATCTTGATGTGTTTTATGACCCTAGAATCACTCTAAATGATTTTCTCTTGTTCCCAATAAATATAGACCAAAGTGGTCAATGAAGAAGAGTTATCTCATATACAATACGGTAGTTATTTCTAAAAGAAGAGTGTGGTCACTGTGTAATAAACATGAAGAAAAGTATGTCAGAGAGACCAAGGAACTCCTGTTTCTTGGACTTTGTTCCTTTCTTAACACAGCAAGGCCCCTAGACCATGCACATGCTTGGTGTTCTCTTCATGGTCTTTGTGTTCACAAAGGTAGGCAAGGGGCAGACTCACTCATTGAGTAAAGGCATGGATGTTCTCCTCTTGCTCTTCTGTACCATGTTGGCTTGATTCCTCAAGGAGATCCGAATCATAGCTGGGGCCAACCTACAGGGCTCCCCATCCACTTGCATGGGGATGGATTTGTAAGTGAGCAGCATGACCTCCCGACACTGGTGTAGCCTTTCCCCGTGGCCTCCAACTTGCAGTGCAGCCTGTGAATTCAAGAGTCCAAAGGAAGCTGGAAGTTAGTTCTTAAGAGTCAGGAAAGCTAGAATCCCCAAGTGCACGCTGAATAACCCAAAGGCCTTTGATAAACATAGTGAAATTTGCTAGCCAGGAGTAGAATGGGAAACCTTGGGTAAATCACCTTAACAAAAATAAACTAAAATTTCTCAACTTTTGATGAGCTTGGCCAAAAATTCTCGATAGCTAATTTTCAGTGTTACGTATTTTCAGTCTTAATTTAATCACATTACTTTAATACAGAAGTTGTTCTCTGTGCGATTTATTCCCATAGAATAACCAATATAAGGAGGAAAAAAAAGACTATAAAAGACATAAAGCACAGTTTAAAGCAATTTTTGTACTAATTTAAATATAAATATATATTATATATTATTTAAATATAAATACATAATATAGTTACACAACATATATATGTATATATAACATATATCTTATATACATACATGCTATCATATGTAACTATATATTACATATGAAATTATATTTAAATTGGCAGCGCACTCTTGGTTAATTTTCAAACTTGGGCAGGTTTCTCCTTTTTACCAAAAACCTCCTCAAGCTACTTCTAATCTGTATAAGATCAATGAAATGCAAAATAATATTAATTACTCAATTACAAACATTATGAAAGGTAAAGCAAAGGATCAAAATCAAACACAGAGCTCAATCCACCACGGTGGCCACAAAATGGAAAAGTCAATCTAAAATGAAAAGCCCGTTGTTAAGGACAACAAATTAACATAACTTTACTGCATTAGTTAAAACATATATGTATATGCACACATATATATTTATATATGTTAAATTAATACACTATACATTTTTATGTTGTGTATGTTATTACATATTTAGTATCATTTACCTTTTAGGGATGAATGGAAATCATACACATTTGGTTATAAAAGAGTACACAAATTATACAACTTGATGAGTGTCTTTATATACATATGTGAATCACCATCCAGATCAAGCTTTAGATAATTTATAGTTTTCCACGTGCTCCTTCCCAATCTTTTCATACTCCTCCCACAAGCCAGTTAGCAACCAATACTCTGACTCCTATCACCACAGATTCAATTTGTTTGAACTTGAACTTCACATAAACCATAGTAGATAATTCTTTTGTGTCTGACATCTTTTGTTCATTACTATTTTTTAAGTACTATATAGCAAAATATATTTAATTGCTCTTCTGCTGGTAAACATTTGGTTGTTTCCAGTTTGTAGCTACCGTTGATGTAAACTTTCTTATAAATATCGCTTGGTAGATACTCGCTTGCGTACGTACAATGAGAAGAGTTGCTATGCCATTAAGCTGAGATGTATAATTAACTTGAATAGATACTGCTAAATAATTTTTCAGCAAGGTTATATTATGTATTTTGAGTTATCAATTAGCTTACAATAAATATAAAAAAAAGGAGTCAGGTTGTAACTTGTTCAAAATCTAAAAGATTAAAACATACTATCAACCTGTTTCCGTATGTCTCATTTCCATGAATGAGGAATAAACTTTGTTAACTGATATTTGTGAAGCCAACCTCCCCTTATTTGGTTGCCAGATATTTATATTTATCCGAGGCGTTGCATTTCTTTTTTTGTACTTGCATTAATTTGAACAAAAGAAACTTGATTATCTATAAATGCAAAAAGAAAAGAAACACAAAGGGGCAAAAGGGACAGAAAGAAAAAAGAATAAAAACTGAGAAGAACTACTTATTGAACACCTGTAATGTTGAAAGCATTCCGTTGGGTGCTTTACATACAATTTTAAAGATTTTTTTTATTTTTATTTTTTATTTGAGAGAGAGAGAATGAGAGATAGAAAGCACGAGAGGGAAGAGGGTCAGAGGGAGAAGCAGACTCCCCGCCGAGCAGGGAGCCCGATGCGGGACTCGATCCCAGGACTCCAGGATCATGACCCGAGCCGAAGGCAGTCGCTTAACCAACTGAGCCACCCAGGTGCCCCTACATACAATTTTATTTAGTTAGTTGGGAGAACAAAAAAGCAGAGGAGAATGCAGTGAGAATTTACTAAAATTCTTTTTGGCCTATTCCCCGATCCTCTGTTATTCAGCTGAAAGTTTTTCTTGGCTGTACTCAAATGATCCACTTAAATCCATTAGCGGATCCACTTAGATTATGAGCCACTATCTCATGTCCACTAAGATCCACTTAGATTAGAGCCACCGTCTCATGTCCAGAACTTTTCTAATATATTTCCCTCGCCTGCAAGTACTTCTCAGCTGAGAACTCTACCCCTTCATCCACTGTTCTGGAAATACCATTTCTTCTTCTCCCCCTCAGCCACCTTTGACTAGGCCCAATCACAAATAAAAATGCAGAACCTGCCAGGTGAGAACTTCTTCCTTGGAGTTTAACAGAACTGAAAACGGTTTTAAATACTTTCCAACCCCTTGGTATGAGAAGGCGTACACGCTACTGTAGAGCACTTTTAAGTCATCTTCCCAGCCTCAAAAATACAGCAACAGCAATACCACAAACATGTAAACAGCTGTCCCGTTGGCATTTCAAAATCAATCCAAGATCACTGCGCAGGCACAGGAGGAATTACGGTAAATAGCTTTTCAGGGTAAAGACAGTTCTTCTATTGTTAGCATAGCCGCAGTGTTTTGGGAACAAGTTAGAATAAAGGTAATTTTTTAAATGCTCATTAGAAATACTTATTTTTCATCACTCAGGGTGGTCTAGGCTTAACCACAAATAACCCCAAGATTTGCTAGAAGGAATCATTTACTGGTAATAATATGGTGATTTATTAGTGACAGAGATTCAATTATCTGTTCAATCTAGGATCTATTACTCTTGTGAAAATTTCAAATATTGCCTTTCTGATAGCATGGGCCCTGATAGGAAAACAAAGACATCCCCTGAACTAAGTGCATCCACTGCCATTTACTGCCCTGTTGCCCAGACCACAACTTCCCTTCATGTCACAGGTGTGGCTTGAGATCCTGTGACTTTCCACACTCTACTCCTCCCTGTGGTACTTGTCTCCATCTTCCTCCATGCCTCATCCTCTTTCTTACCACTCAAGCCCCTATTCTACTTGCTGTCAGATGGGAAGGATGGACAATCCTGGGTTGGTGGGAGCGGAGAAGAAAACATAGAATAGTTAGGAACAAAATCAGCAAAGGGTATGCAAGAACATGAAAACCAGGCTGAAACTATGAAATATAAAACTTTGCTAAGAGAAATGAAAGAACAGCTAAATGGAGAAAGACATAGTTGTAGATTGGAACACTAAATACTGTTAATATGTCAATTCTCCCTAATCTATAGAATCAAAGCAATCCCAATTAAAATCCTAGTTTTTTTTTTTTGTCAACACAGTCAAACTGATTCTAAAATTTATATACAAATGCAAAAGACAGAATAACCAAAACATTCTTAGAAGGGCAAAGTGGCATAATTCATATTACCAGTTTGAAGACTTACTATGAAGCTATAGTAATCAAAACAGTGTGGTACTGCCATAGGATAAAGAAATAAACCAATGAAACAGGATAGAGTCCAAAAATAGAGCCACATACAATCGAAGGGCAAAGGCACTAAGGTAATTCTATAGCAAAGTCTACTCAACAAATAATGCTGGGAAAAATTGAAAAAAATGTATTTTTAAAAAATGAATCTTCATATGTCCTTTACACAATCCACATAAATTAATTTGGACTGAATTAAATACTTATACAGAAAGCTAAAACTATAGATCTTCAAAACTCAAACACAGGAGAATATTTTCCCAACCTTTCTTGGAATAAGGTTTCTTAAGAAGGGCACAGAAAGCCCTCACATGAAATAAGCCTACCTCATAGAATTGGAATTCAGAAGAATGTTTAAAGTTCTTCTTTGACAAATGCTTGTCAAAACAGACACTAAGAAAATAAAAAATCAGAATAGACAGAGAATATATTTGCACTAAATATATCTGTCAAAAGACTTGTATTCGGAATATATAAATAACTCCTGAAATTCAACAATAAAAGACAAACAACCTATTAAAATATGCAAAAAACACACCTCAAAAAAACAAAAAACCACACAAGGTAACAATAAAGTTGAACAACAATGTGTCCTTACTCTCATTTTTTGCTGTTTAAGAGGACATCATGGGATGGACAAAACAGGCATGATTTCTTTCTTTCTTTCTAGGGATGAAATTTTATTCTCGTCTCTCCTTCTGTTTCATCAGGTGTAATATTTAATAGCTTTTTGTTTCTATCTGTGAACACATTTCCAGCACCTGTGGGATATTACTTCTTAACAGGTATTCATGCACATTGCTGTTGGGCAAGTAAACAGAACAAAATTTCTAGAAAGCAGTTTTATAACTGTTATTAAGAGGCTTTAAAATATGTCATTGACAGTAATTTCTTCTGTGGGGATATGTCATCGGAAAGGATTTTGAAATATGAACAGAGGTTTATGAGCAATTATTACAGGATTATTCACACCCACCAAACATCCAAAAACCTCAACATTTCATAAAGGAAGCTTTTCATAAAGGAATAATTATTATATAAATTGAGATATTTATATATGAAAGAGTAGTCAGCCATTTGTGGTATGGGTTTTACTTATAATACGATTTCCTATATGTTTAAAAACAGAAATAAAGCAATTGGAAAAAAACACATCAAAATATAAATAGTTACAGATTATTTAACTATGACTGATATTTTTACTTTTAGTTCTTATGTGTACTATCAAAATAAGCCCACATTTAATATTTTTTCCTAAAAAAATAAAGAATACACTCTCTGGTATGTATAAAACCTCAGCCCTGGGAATTTCCCCATGTGATTTTTCTCACCAAATAACATTTAGCTTTTCTAATTCATAAACATAAAAGAGCTTACATATTTTAATTTCAATGAACATAAAGAAAACTGGCTCTACTTTCTTTAAAGTTTAGGAGACTGAAATCTCTGGATTTCATACTGCATAGCAAATTTGGTGACCAATGCCTCAATCTGTATAATGCTTTGGACTGTCTTAAAGAGTTTTAGATTACTTAGAAACAGACTCAACATGAAAAGACCTTCAAAACCATACAGGCAAAAAATTGTGGCAGAAATAAATACAAATTACAGTGTCTGATTATGGTCTGCATAGAATCCAAAAAGGTAATCAGGGGGCGCCTCGGTGGCTCAGTTGGTTAAGTGCCTGATTCTTGGTTTCAGCTCAGGTCATGATCTCATGGTGGTGAGATTGAGCCCCTGAGCCCCTGTCAGGCTCGCACTCAGCAGGGAGTCTGCTTCAGATTCTCTCTCCTTCTTCCTCTTCCTCACCCTCTGCCCCTCACCCCACTTGCTCACACGTTCTCTCTAAAATAAATAAACAAAATCTTAAAAAAAAAAAAATGGTAATCAGGTTACCAAGCACCCAGCGAAGAATCATCTGAATTTGTAGGAATGCATTTCAACCAGGGAAATGAATTGAAAACTACTGTTTTGAAATTTGCAATCACAAGATAAAGAGTCTAGTTTCAAGAAACATAAACACAAGTCCTGGAAATGAAATTCTTTCTTCTAGAACAATAGTGCACTGTTATATGAGCAGTCAGGTAAGATGTGAATGAGAATAGAGAAACATATGCCCATATTCTTCAGAGAGCATAGGATGTTCAAAACTGTGCAGTATGCACTACATTTAACTATGCTTTCTTGAAGTAGAATTTTTTTTAATCTTGGAAGCAATCTAAAGTCATTAGAATCTGAGATCCACATTTGAGGCTAGCTGCTATGCATTTTTACATGATTCATATATAAAGAGAAAAAATAATTGACATAATTTTAGTATTCCATTTTCTCTTCGCCAGCTTCCATCAACTATTATTCTTTTCCTTTTCCTACCAATGATGGGACGGGAGAGAAGGAAATCTGATAGACCCCCAGAACCTTCTCTCCCAACCTGGAAGGATCCCGTGAACCCTAAACATGTATTTCAAATTGCCTCTATCTCCCTAGATGCTTTACAGGGGTTTCAAATTTAACTTACATAAATTGAGCACTGGGTAATATATAGAACTGTTAAATCACTATATATTATGTTTTATCTAGAGAGAACCATTAAATCACTATATATCTATATATCACAATATATAGAACTGTTAAATCACAATACATAGAACTGTTAAGTCACTATATTGTCCATCTGAAACTAACTTAACACTGTATATTAACTAGACTGGAATTAAAATAAAAATTTAAAATATGGTAAAAAAAAACACAATTCATTTTTTGGCGATATTATCTTTCTTTTATATTCCCCCCCCCCACAACGTATTCACCATTTACCTAATGGCCTCCGCTAGCCAGCCAGGGTTCATGTGTACTCCTTTTTCACCCTTCAAAATAAGTCACCGTGTCTGAATAACTCTTGAACTTGCCTATCCCCCCACCTTCATTACCACTTTCTTCCCCGGATTCCAGGCCTCCTCATTTCTGCACCTGGACTTCGGTACCAACATCTTGCTTTGTCTCTGTGCCTCCAGCAGAGAGATTCTGGTCACCTTCCACCCAGACATCCAGGCCATCTTTCTAAACCACCATTCTGATTCTGTCTCATTCCACCTCTGCCAACCTCCCTGCTTCACAGTTACAAACAACTGTTCCTGGCCTCTCCTTTCTCCACACCAGTGTCTTTCTTCCCCGTCTGTGTCATCACTGAGCCACCATGAGTGCTCTAGGATACCATGCTCTCTCAGGTGATTCTCCCACAGAATGGACGCTCACAATCGCATCCGTAAGTACTCCTGCCTCCTCTGCGCAATTTTTGCTGATTTCCCCAATTTACAAACACTGTTTGGTTTCACTTCTTCTTCCTATCTCCACACATGCCTTTCTCCTAGAATTTATGATGCCAGACCGCAATTGCCTGTGTTTTTTGTGTCCTCGCATAACACTGAACTGTGGGCACCCTGAGGACAGGGCTTGTCTCTGGGTCCATTTCATAACTGTTTTACATAGCAGAGTGCCATTTCTGAATTCAGTATTTGTGGGTTCAATAAATGTTCAATAAATATTTATGACTGACATTAAATGAATGAAAGCAGGGAGACATTTTAAATTATGAATATTATCTGGAATTTATAAAATTCCTATTAATTAGAGACCATCAGTATGACCTGTATTGCCCATAGGCTGCATGGCCTTTCATGATCCAGAACCCCAAGTTACCCAGGGTCACTTCCACTATACCAGACTTGCCAAGTATTTGTAAGCCCACCCAGATTCGAGGGGAGGGTACAGAGACCCAAACTTAGAATGGCAAGTGTCCAAAAAAACTCAAATCCATTTAAACCAATGATCACCAACAGAAGATGCTATTACTTATTTTGAAAACATATAAATAAAAATAATCTGTTATCCTGCTTTCCCTATACCAATTATGTAACCAAGTAGCCAAATAATAGGTGAAATTACTCTTTATAGAAATACTCCAGTTAATCAGTGAAAAGGGACAGAATTAGAATATGACTGCTCTGCCAACCTCTAATGATCACTGGATCCAGACAATGCTCATCAGGGACTATTAGTCAAAAAAGAGAGACAACGAGATATTACCTATCCTCTTTTGGAAGAAGAAAACACTACTCACAGAGTAGATTTGGGGGACTGGGGAGACAGAAGTGCTGTATCTACATCCAACTATCAATTTAAAGGAAACAGCAAGAGAGAAGAGCATGCTAATTGACACTTCCGGAATATTATCAGCACAATTCAAACGCAGGGAAACTTTACAGGATGAATAGCCTGGTTTCTTCAATAAATAAATGAAGAAGTTAAAGAGATGGACAGAAACCTATAGATACATAAGAGTCACATTAATCAATTACAGTGAATAAATTTTATTTGGATCCTGGTTCAAACTCACAGAGCATAAGAAAACAAAGGACATTTGCAAGACAACTGGAAATTTGAGCACTCAGTAAACAGTAATACTCAGATGCTACTGTCTTAATTTTTTCAGATATAAGGCATATAGCTATGTTCATAAAGGTCTTATCTTTTAAAAACACATTCAGAAATATTTATAAGTGATAAAATGCCAGAGATATGCTTCACACTAATATAAGGGATGTGGTCATAGGTGGGGACAGATAGAAGATTGCCCAATCTTCTATCTATTGAACATTATAGAAGCTAGGTAATGGCACATGAGGGTTCAATATATTATTTTGTCTATTTTTATATTGGACTTTTCTCATAATAAATACTTCCTTAAAAGCACACTTTACTAATTCCCCAGTGACCCTGGAATAAAGTCAAAACCTCTAGACAAATCCTGTAATCACTCCATGATCTGGTCCTTGCCTACCACTCTCAATTTTCACCTCCATAAAATGAATTACAGTTCCCACGGAGGACTAGAATCCCTCATACCGCTGAGCGTATGTACATTTCTCTTTCTATAGAATGCCCAATCCCATTCTTCTTCTCCTGGCAAAATGCATTCACTCTGCCACGTTTTCTCAAGCCAGCTACTTGTATCAGTCTCTGCTATGTGGAAGACACACATTGGAGTGATGGATACCCACGACCTGCCACTCCTGGCTGGCACTACATCCTTTCCTACCCTCCTTCTTGCCCTGTGAGCCTGACCCACTCAGACTATATCAGTAGCTGCTTGTCCCCTGGCTTCTGGTCAGACTTCTCCAGAGGGAGGCACCAGTGGAAGATCTACTGGGCCAAGAAGAGTAAGGTAACTATATCTAGGGCTCTGGCTCCCTCCCTGACAGGTTGGCACTGGCTCACTGCTTCCACTTAGCAAACACTACCCCTATGAGGTAGTCCTTCCCAAACAGTCCTTCTTCGGGTGCAGGTGACTGCTTCGTTACCTCTGCACCTTCAGCTCAGGAATATGCCACCATCCATCGTTCCTTCTCAGAAACCTAGTTCACTATTTGTCAAGTCCCTCCACAAACTCTCCTCCAGTTATTGAGTGTCAGTCTGCTATCTCTTTCATGTCCAGACATTGTGCAATTGTCAACAAAAATAACCCAAGCAAGACTCTAAAAAGGACCTGACATAGATATGGGCTGAGAAGTTACAGAAGATGGAGAGTCAGAGAACATTTTAGAGAGAAAAAGCATGTGCAACGGTCCTGTGGTGCAAAAGCAACAAGAGATGTTCCAAGCTAAGCTTGACTTGAGAGGCTACTTGAGCTAGAAAGCAAAGAGGGCAGTGGAAAGGCTAGAGAATCAGAGAGAAACTCAGTCTTGCAGGCCTACATTTCGATTTTCATCCTGAGAGCAATGCAGAAGAATCTAATATTCTCTTTGCTCCCCCCCTCCACCCTCCCCCACCCTGCCCAAGCCTAGGTGAAGGATCATCTTCTCCTCCACATTCCCTGACAGACTTCTGCCACATAGTCAGGAGTAGGAAGCTCTGGCACACTGGTGAACATTCAATAAATGTTCACTGAATCCACGAATAAATGAATGAGTAAAACACATGTGGCCAGATTTGAACCTTTTTTGACTGCTTCCAAGAATTCTTCCTTGCACACATCCTTCTTGAGTTTATTACTACATTTGCTCTCAGCTGAGTCTTTGCCTGTAATTAGCTAACAGACCTTTGGAAAGAGCAGGACGTGAACTACGACCTGAAAATTAGATCAATCCCAGACCAATCTTCAACACTTAACAATCATTTCGTCCCAGAGAGGGCAGATTTCATTAGCAGCATCACCATATCAGGTGATGGACATTTGCCACAATCACAAGAGGCTATTCTCTCTGATCTCAGCAACCTGAGGTGATTGAGGAAAAGTCAGTAGGAATCCACAGGATGAGTGACCAAGAGAGCTGCTCTGGCTTGTTTAGAGCAAGAAATGCAACCTTCTTACCCTCAAGCATAAGGTGTAGCACAAACCAAGTGCTAACCATGGGTTGAAAGGAGATTTTTTTAATTCATTTTATAAACTGATAGGGTGGCCTGATTTACACAAGATGATAAACATAATTTTTAATTGGTTTCCTCATCATTCAATAATAAGTTGAAATACATAGCTAAAACCTGCTTGAGGAGATTTGTTTCAGTATGTGCTGGGCAAGAGGGACTCTGGGCACTAGCTCCCACTCTGTATTGACGCCCTTTTATCTCAGTCCTCCCAACAACCCCTTGTTATGGGTTAGCTTGTGTCCTCCAAAGAGATATATTGCCATCCTAACCCCCAGTACCTTAGAATGTGACCTTATGGATGTAGGAGCAAGATGGCGGAGGAGTAGGAGACCTGGATTTCGTCTGGTCCCAGGAATTCAGCTGGATAGGGATCAAACCATTCTGAACACCTACGAACTCAACAGGAGATCGAAGAAAAGAATAGCAGCAACTCTGAACAGAAAAGCGACCACTTTCTGGAAGGTAGGACGTGCGGAGAAGTGAATCCGAGGCGATATTCGGGAGGATAGACGGCGGGGGAGGGGGCCTTCATCGGCCACTTCTGGCAAGTGATAGAGCCGCGGAGCACAAAATCGGAACTTTTAGAAGTCGGCTCCGCTGAGGGACGTCGCTCCAGTGGCTAAGCGGGGGGTGGAACCCTCGCGGGACAGTGTGGTCTCAGGACCCTCGGGGTCACAGAAAGACCGGGGGTGCCTGAGTGCGGCAGAGCTCCCAGGGATCGGAGCAGGGAAGCCGGCTGCAGAGACGGAGCCGAGGCGCGGGCTCTCAGCTCGGGGTTGCCATAAAATGTGATCCGCGGCCCAGTCGGGCCACTGCTCCTGCAGCAGGGACCCAACAAGCCACAGATCCGGGGAGACTCCCCTTCCTCCCCCGGGAGGAGCGGCGCGGGAGCGCACCACAGGGATCTGCTGGGTTTGGGGACTCCACACGGGGTCGGGTGCCAGAGATAGAAATGCTCGGTCACAGGCCGGGTGAGCACGGAGAGCGGCCAGAGACCGGGGACACGGGAGTGACTTCTTTTCTCCGGGGGCACACTGAGGAGCGGGGCCCGAATTCTTGGCTGCTCCGGGCAGAGATTGGGAGGCCGCCATTTTCCCTCTCGTCCTCCAAAGTTGTGTGGAAAGCTTGCAGGGAATAAAAGCTCCCGAAAGAGCAGATTACTTAGCCCGGACCTGGCAAGGGTGGGGCAATTCCGCCTCCGCAAAGACATTTGGGAACCACAGCAACAGGCCCCTCCCCCAGAAGATCAGCAAGAACAGCCAGCCAAGGCCAAGTTTACTGATCAATGAGAAACGGCAGAACTCCAGCACTAGGGGAATACTGCACATAGAATTCATGGCTTTTTTACCATGATTCTTTAGTCATTCAAAGTTAATTTTTTTAACTCATTTTTTTTTAATTTTTCTTTTTCCCTTTTTCAACCAACATCTTATCAATCCTTTTTTAAAAAACATTTTTATTTTTCATTTTCAGAGTCATATTCTAACCCTTCATAGTAGTTACCCTTTTTTGTGGTATATATATACATAAGTTGTTCTCCCTCTAAAACTTTGAGATACATTTTCTTCTAACAGATCAAAACATACCCTAAATTCTAGTGTATGGCTTTGTTCTAATCTCCTGCCTGATCACATTCTCTCCCCTTTTTTTTAATCCTCTTTTTTCAACTTCTTATCAATTCCTTTTATAAAATCTTTTATAATTTTCATATTTACAGTCATAGTCCATCCCTTCACCACATTAATCCTTATTTTTGTACATATATAAGTTTTTCTTTCTTTAAAATTCTGGGAGGTACTTTCTTCCAGCAGACCAAAATACACCCAAAATCTAGTGTGTGGCACTGATCTATGCACCAGCCTGATCATATCTGATCATATTCTGTTTTTTTTTGTTTTGTTCTGTTTTTGTTTGTTTTTATCTTTTTCTTTTTTTTCCTTTTTCTTTTTTCTTTCCCTTTCTTCCCCCTGGTTTCAGGTCTTTTCTGATTTGTTTAGTGTATATTTTCTGGGGACATTGTTACCCTGGTAGCATTTTGTTCTCTCATTCATCTATTCTCCTCTGGACAAAATGACAAGATGGAAAAAATCACCTCAACAAAAAGAACAAGAGGCAGTACCGACTGCCAGGGACCTACTCAATACGGACATAAGTACGATGTCAGAACTAGAGTTCAGAATGATGATTTTAAAGATACTAGCTGGGCTTGAAAAAAGCATGGAAGTTATTAGAGAAACCCTTTCTGGAGAAATAAAAGAACTAAAATCTAACCAAGTCGAAATCAAAAAGGCTATTAATGGGGTGCAATAAAAATTGGAGGCTCTAACTGCTAGGATAAATGAGGAAGAAGAAAGAATTACTGGTATAGAAGACCAAATGATGGAAAATAAAGAAGCTGAGAAAAAGAGATAAACAACTACTGGATCACGAGGGCAGAATTCGGGAGATAAGCGATACCATAAGATGAAACAACATTAGAATAATTGGGATCACAGAAGAAGAAGAAAGAGAGACAAGGGCAGAAGGTATATTGGAGCAAATTATAGCAGAGAACTTCCTTAATTTGGGGGAGTAAACAGGCATCAAAATCCAGGAGGCACAGAGAACCCCTCTCAAAATAAATAAAAATAGGTCAACACCCCGACGTCTAATAGTAAAACTTATGAGTCTCAGACACAAAGAGAAAATCCTGAAAGCAGCTCAGGAGAAGAGATATGTAACCTACAATGGTAGAAACATTAGATTGGCGGCAGACCAGAAAGGACTGGCATGATATATTCAGAGCACTAAATGAGAAAAATATGCAGCCAAGAATACTGTATCCAGCTAGGCTGTCATTGAAAATAGAAGAAGAGATAAAAAGCTTCCAGGACAAACAAAAACTAAAGGAATTTGCAAACACAAAACCAGCCCTACAAGAAATATTGAAAGGGGTCCTCTAAGCAAAGAGAGAGCCTAAAACCAACATAGACCAGAAAGGAACACAGACAATATACAGTAACAGTCACCTTACAGGCAATACAAAGGCACTAAATTCATATCTTTCAATAGATACCCTGAATGTAAATGGGCTAAATGCCCCAATCAAAAGACACAGGCTATTGGATTGGATAAAAAAACAAGACCCATCAATATGCTGTATGCAAGAGACTCATTTTAGACCCAGAGACACCCCCAGATTGAAAGTGAGGGGCTGAAAAACCATTGACCATGCTAAGAGACGTCAAAAGAAAGCTGGGGTGGCAATCCTTATAACAGACAAATTAGATTTTAAACCAAAGACTGTAATAAGAGATGAGGAAGGACACTATATCCTACTTAAAGGGTCTATCCAACAAAAAGATCTAACAATTGTAAATATCTATGCCCCTAACATGGGAGCAGCCAATTACATAAGCCAATTGATAACAAAAGCAAAGAAACACATCAACAACAATACAATAATAGTGGGGGACTTTAACACTCCCCTAAATGAAATGGACAGATCATCTAAGCAAAAGATCAACAAGGAAATAAATACTTTAAATGACACACTGGACCAAATGGACTTCACAGATATATTCAGAACATTCCATCCCAAAGCAACAGAATACTTATTCTTATCTAGTGCCCATGGAACATTCTCCAGAAAAGATCACATCCTAGGTCACAAATGACGTCTCAACTGCTACCAAAAGATTGGGATCATTCCCTGCATATTCTCAGACCACAGTGCTTTGAAAGTAGAACTCAATCACAAGAGGAAAGCTGGAAAGAACTCAAATACATAGAGGCTAAAGAGCATCCTACTAAAGAATGAGTGGGTCAACCAGGAAATTAAAGAAGATTTAAAAAATTCACGGAAACCAATGAAAATGAAAACACAACGGTTCAAAATCTTTGGGATGCAGCAAAGGCAGTCCTGAGAGGAAAGTGTATAGCAATATAAGCCTTTCTCAAGAAACAAAAAAGGTCTCAAATACACAACCTAACCCTACACTTAAAGGAGTTGGAGAAAAACAGCAAATAAAGCCTAAACCCAGCAGGGGAAGAGAAATAATAAAGATCAGAGCAGAAATCAATGAAATAGAAACCAAAAGAACAGTAGAACAGATCAATGAAACTAGGAGCTGGTTCTTTGAAAGAATTAACAAGATTAATAAACCCCTGGCCAGACTTATCAAAAAGAAAAATGACCCAAATCAACAAAATCATGAACGAAAGAGGAGAGATCACAACCAACACCAAAGAAATACAAACAATTATAAGAACATATTATGAGCAACTCTATGCCAGCAAATTAGATAACCTGGAAGAAATGGATGCATTCCTAGAAATGTATCAACTACCAAAACTGAACCACGAAAAAATAGAAAACTTGAACAGACCTATAACCACTAAGGAAATTGAAGCAGTCATCAAAAATCTCCCAACAAACAAAAGCCCAGGGCCAGATGGCTTCCCAGGGGAATTCCACCAAACATTTAAAGAAGAATTAATACTTATTCTTCTGAAACTGTTCCAAAAAATAGAAATGGAAGGAAAACTTCCAAACTCGTTTTATGAGGCCACCATTTCCTTGATCCTCAAACAAAGACCCCATCAAAAAGGAGAATTAAAGACCAATATCCTTGATGAACATGGATGCAAAAATTCTCACCAAAATACTAGCCAATATGATCCAACAGTACATTAAAAGGATTATTCACCACGACAAAGTGGGATTTATCCCTGGGCTGCAAGGTTGGTTCAACATCTGCAAATCAATCAATGTGATACAATACATTAATAAAAGAAAGAAGAAGAAGAACCATATCATCCTCTCAATAGATGCAGAAAAAGCATTTGACAAAGTACAGCATCCTTTCTTCATCAAAACTCTTCAGAGTATAGGGATATACTTTTATGATATTGAGGGTACATATCTCAATATCATAAAAGCCATCTATGAAAAACCCACAACAAATATCATTCTCATTGGGGAGAAACTGAGAGCTTTCCCCCTAAGGTCAGGAACGCAGCAGGGATGTCCACTATCACCACTGCTATTCAACATAGTATTAGAAGTCTTAGCCACAGCAATCAGACAAAAAATTAATAAATAAATAAAAGGCATCTGAATCAGCAAAGAAGAAGTCAAACGCTCACTCTTTGCAGATGATATGATACTTTATGTGGAAAATCCAAAAGACTCCACCCCAAAACTGCTAGAATTCATACAGGAATTCAGTAAAGTGCAGGATATAAAATCAATACACAGAAATCAGTGGCATTCCTATACACCAACAACAACCCAGAAGAGAGAGAAATTAAGGAGTCAATCCCATTTACAATTGCACCCCAAACCATAAGATACCTAGGAATAAATCTAACCAAAGAGGCAAAGACTCTGTACTCAGAAAACTATAAAATACTCATGAAAGAAATTGAGGAAGACACAAAGAAATGGAAAAACATTCCATGCTCATGGATTGGAAGAACAAATATTGTGAAGATGTCAGTGCTACCTAGAGCAATCTACACATTCAGAGCAAGCCCCATCAAAATACCATCCTCCACTTTTTTCAAAGAAATGGAACAAATAATCCTAAAATGTGTATGGAACCAGAAAAGACCCCGAATAGCCAGAGGAATGTTGAAAAAGAAGAGCGAAGCTGGCGGCATCACAATTCCAGACTTCCAGCTCTAGTACAAAGCTGTCATCATCAAGACAGTATGGTACTGGCACAAAAACAGACACATAGATCAATGGAACAGCATAGAGAGCCCAGAAATGGACCCTCAACTCTATGGTCAACTCATCTTTGACAAAGCAGGAAAGAATGTCCAATGGAAAAAAGACAGTCTCTTCAACAAATGGTGTTGGGAAAATTGGACAGCCACATGCAGCCACATGCAGAAGAATGAAACTGGACCATTTCCTTACACCACACATAAAAATAGACTCAAAATGGGGGAAGACCTAAATGTGAGACAGGAGTCCATCAAAATCCTAAAGGAGAACACAGGCAGCAACCTCTTCGACCTCAGCCACAGCAACTTCTTCCTAGAAACATCGCCAAAGGCAAGGGAAGCAAGGGCAAAAACGAACTATTGGGACCTCATCAAGATAAAAAGCTTTTGCACAGCCAAAGAAACAGTCCACAAAACCAAAAGACAACTGACAGAATGGGAGAACATATTTGCAAATGACATATCAGATAAAGGGCTAGTATCCAAAATCTACAAAGAACTTCTTAAACTCAACACCCAAAGAACAAATGATCCAGTCAAGAAATGGGCAGAAGACATGAACAGACAGTTTCCCAAAGAAGACATCCAAATGGCCAACAGACACACGAAAAAGTGCTCCACATCGCTCGGCATCAGGGAAATCCAAATCAAAACCTCAATGAGATACCACCTCACCCCAGTCAGAATGGCTAAAATTAACAAGTCAGGAAACGACAGACATTGGCGGGGATGCGGAGAAAGGGGAACCCTCCTACACTCTTGGTGGGAACGCAAGCTGGTGCAGCCACTCTGGAAAACAGTATGGAGGTTCCTCAAACAGTTGAAAATAGAGCTACCATACAATCCAGCAATTGCACTACTGGGTATTTACCACAAAGATACAAATGTAGGGATCCGAAGGGGTACGTGCACCCCAATGTTTATAGCAGCAATGTCCACAATAGCCAAACTGTGGAAAGAGCCAAGATGTCCATCGACAGATGAATGGATAAAGAAGATGTGGTATATACACACAATGGAGTATTATGCAGACATCAAAGGGAATGAGATCTTGCCATTTGCAACGATGTGGATGGAACTGGAGGGTATTATGTTAAGTGAAATAAGTCAATCAGAGAAAGACATGTATCATCTGATCTCACTAATATGAGGAATTCTTAATCTCAGGAAACAAACTGAGGGTTGCTGGAGTGGTGGGGGGTGGGAGGGATGCGGTGGCTGGGTGATAGACATTGGGGAGGCTGTGTGCTACGGTGAGCGCTGTGAATTGTGCAAGACTGTTGAATCACAGATCTGTACCTCTGAACCAAGTAATACATTATATGTTAAAAAAAAAAAGAAGAAGAAGATAGCAGGAGGGGAAAAATGAAGGGGGGGAATCGGAGGGGGAGACGAACCATGAGAGACGATGGACTCTGAAAAACAAACTGAGGGTTCTAGAGGGGAGGGGGGGTGGGGGGATGGGTTAACCTGGTGATGGGCATTAAAGAGGGCACGTTCTGCATGGAGCACTGGGTGTTATACGCAAATAATGAATCACGGAACACTACATCAAAAACTAATGATGTAATGTATGGTGATATAACATAATAATAAAAAATAAAAATAAAATTTAACAAAACCTGCTTGAAATTGCCCTTACACTATAATTCACAATTTAATGCAAGCAAACAAAATTAAAATGCAAAGGTGATTTCAATGCTATAGCAAATGAATATTCATCATTGTCACAATAATGATGTCTTTCTTTATTCAGGTATTTTGTGATAATGGAGATATCCACCTCATTTTTAAGTAGGCAAGATAAAGATGCATACAAATGACCACCTTCCTTTCTACCTAAACAAAGGTAGGTCCTCAGTGAAACAAAAAGGTATCAAATGGCAAGGTTTCTGCATTAATGCTGAGGTATTTCTGGGACATAATACTCTTTAATTTCCATAAAAATGTTGCATTTTGTTCTGGTAGAAAATTAATCAGGAAAATTAACAAATAATATTTATTTTTGAAATTCAAACAATTGTGCATCAATTTCCTGAGTGACACAAAGAATTATCTTCTGTTCTTGTTTTCCCCAGTCAATTCTATACTGCATAAAGTTTATAAATTGGTAAAATAGGAGAGAAAATTAAAGGCCAAAACCCAAAAATCTATGAGATGAATAAACTCTGGAACTAAAATGTATTTCATTTCAATAAAATATTGCATTGCTCACCAAAGATGCCATAGTGAATCCAATGACTTCAATATAACCATCATCATGACGCTGAGGTTCAAAATCATGGTGATCTCCTGGGTTCCCCCAGGGCATTGTGCCAGCACAATATCTGCAAGACAAGATTAAAAACAGAATTAAATTTATTCCATTGCTCTCCCAATTGTCATAAGGTATTACCTTACAGTGAGATCCAACATGTATCTCACCTAAGATCAGTTTTCTATTCTTGGTGCACACCTTCTGATAGAAAAGAAAATGGTCTTATCATTTCCAAATACCCATCTGTGAAAATGGGCCACAACTTTATAACACAAGCGTCTCTTGGTGCCCAACTATCCCCTAACTCATTATTGTTAACACTTCTCACTCAGTGATCCATTATGTCTGTTTTCTATGACATGCCATAAGTTACCCATAGGCGGTTCCAGAATTTGGTCTTGGAGGAAGACGTTGCATTCCAGCAGAAAAGGGCCAAGAAACCGAGGTGGGTACACAGTGGTCATTATGTGCATAACTAAGATAATAAATAACCACCAGGAAGGTAAGCAGAGAAAGGTAGCTGAGGAAGAGTGAGAAAGCTATGAGGAAAAGATAAGAGATGAAGAGAAAGAAGTAAAGGAAATTGGAAAAGGAATGGAGAGACAGGGAGCAAGAAGAAAAACAGAGGGCAAAAAATTAAAGAAGCTAATGTTTCCTGAGAAAATAATGTTTCCCGAGAATCTAGGTCTTTTATGGAAATAATGAAGATGAAAATCCTTCTGGAATAGGATTGTAGGTGACTACCCTGAGTACTGCCAAAAGTAATCAGGAGACTATGTTTTCCTAGCCATAGATTTACATACAATTCTCATTTCAATTAAATTCAGTCTAAATAGAACCTATCTGCAGATTTTGTGTCTTGAGTCGTGTGGTTTGCAAGTAACAAAGGGTCATAGATTCATCCCCTCGAAAATCTTGGCTTGGGAGCCCAGACTCTAATTTTGTACCACTGAGATAATGTGCTTATTTTGAGTCTAGTTAATCTTAAATATCCCTTTCTCCTGAGGAACATAATGGCACCAAAGAGAGTTGACATCCTGGCTAGAAAATACTACTCTAATTGAGCCTATTTTTTCAAAGCAATCATCTAGCAACAATTTTGAATGAGTTCCATGCTAAAATCAGGTTGGATGGTTTCCTAACAGCTTTTGGGAAACTGAGAACAGGGATTTATTCAAGTCTATTATTCTTGGGAGGGAGAGGGAATCAGTAAATAAGAATTATATTAAAATGTTCCAGTAAATAGGGGCGCCTGGGTTTCTTAACGATGGATAAGTGTATACTACGCATGCCACATTGGATAAAAACCACCCACCCACCACCTGGAACACTAAACAAACTGAGGAGGAGAACAAAATGATCAGACCTGGAAACCCCTAATGAGCCAGTAAGATAACTTACTTTCACTGTTTGTACCCTGGACATTTTCTATAATGAAACCCGATAACCTCAAGTCAAACGGAGTTCACATCAAACCAAAGAAAAAGGATGAACAGAGCTTACCTGGGTATATTTAAAAATACTATACACTGGAACTTCAGTTCCTGAATCTTTGGAGTGAGATCTGTTCCATCACACTGCAACAATCAAAGTAGAAAAAGGGTTTTGAAGTAGTCACAAGTCTAATATATATTATGTATTATGCATATATATAATATATAATATATATCCTGGTCTTTCCCTTGCCCTCAACTCGCTTAAGTGAATGCCTTATGACTAAAAATGCATTCTGATTATAACTTTAGCAGACCCAGGGTTCAGAGCATGGTTTTGTTTTGGTATAAAAACAAAGCTGCCATTTGACCAAAATAGTTTTTCTCTGGCTTTATAAGCAAAGGAACTGCCATCATTCTTAACCTTGGAATATTAGATATTTTAAATTGTAGTATCAACCTTAAAAGATTTATGAACATTTAAAGGAATAAAAAGTTCAGGCAGTAGGGATCTCCACCACAGTTATCTGGGATAGTTACTTGCTTTCTGAGATCAATTTTTATTTTGAAAACACCAAACATAACATTTTGAAAACTGTTTAAGAGGACTATATATTGCAAGCTTTTAAAAAACTATCATAAATCAGTGGTATCTCCATTAGGGATTTGCTCTTACACATTTAATGTCTTACAGACGTTGACTGGTCCTCTGAGATAAACTGCTTTCCTGGACCTGGACGTGACCCTGGGTGTCTCAAGGGCCTCAGTCTGGCCTGGCCTCAATACCTCTGTATGGAGCTTCCCTCACCGGTTAGCACTTCCCTTGAGCATACTCTGACTAATCAAAGAAAAGGCTTTCATTTCCCTTTCTCATTTCCCATTGGTGACAAAAGTCAAAAGAAGAAAACTCTAGTCATGACTATAGACTTCTCAATGTCAAAGGTGTACTTTTGTATTTGCTCTCCCCAAACCCTCACCACAGAATTCCCCATTATCTTCTCTTTTGGTGAGCGGAGTAATGCATTTCCAAGCTTCCTGCAAATTTTTAAAGACTTCTTTAAAAAGAGTGTTCAGGCTAAGAACAGTGAGTCTCGTTGTTTTCCCAGCTCATCTTAATGAAGTCCAATTTTCATGAGTATGCTCCAAAAATGTTTCCAGGAAATAATATAGCCCCAAATAAACAAATTACTTTAAAATGTTACATAGAAAGGAATCAAATTCTAGATATTGATTGAAGGTGTTTTTACAATATCCTCAGACACTAAGAAAACATGCAGTCTCCCAATTTAAGCACTTGGAATGAGTTGATGGATGACTATACCAAGGAAAATATCTTAAATTACCAAAATTGAGTGTTGTAACTAAAACTTTAAAAATAGGATGTGATATATGAAGAGCATACAAAGCAGTACTGTTTACCTTACAAAAAAAGAAACTATAAAATTATTGTATTTAGAACAGAAATCTTTTTAAATTTTCTACTTTTTCTTCCTAGGAAACATGTCAGTGATTCTGGGAATTTATCAAATTATAAAAGAGTGCAATACACCATGTATCATGCTTCACAGAGTTTTCTTACATATTACTGCCTTTAAATTTTGTATGTCTTTAGAACAGCACCTGGGTGGCTCAGATGGTTAAGCAACTGCCTTTGGCTCGGGTCATGATCTCAGGGTCCTGGGATGGAGCCCTGAGTCAGGCTCCCCGCTCAGCTGCGAGTCCGCTTCTCCCTCTGCCTCCTCCCCCCTGCTCCTGCTCGCTCTCTCTCAAATAAATAAATAAAATCTGGGAAAGAAAGAACAGCAGCTTTTAACCTTTCTCCTATTTCAAACACATGAAGGAAAATATCTGCACATAAAATATGTTCCTATACACAAGCTCATGTATTAACAAATAAAAAGAAGAAAACATAGGAAGGAGGAAAAATAATGCTGTACAAAGGATTTTGTTATTGTCCTATGCTTTTCTGATGTAGTATTCATACAAACTACGTTTATGTGAGAGATTAACTACTACCTCAGAAACACTGACTTCACACTGTGGCAAAAATGAGATGGTCTGTTGTTATCTATACATTGAATTGCTCTAGCTAATCTACTGTCCGTTCCATTTCTCACTCAAAAAACATACAGTGATGTCCTTATAGAAATATCCTGTGTCCCTGCGTGACACATCACATTATTATTATTATTATTATGCCTGTTTTAAATGAGGAAAGCAAACTCTTCTGAAAGGTTACATGATACCCCCAAAGTCATATACCTCATAAAGGTAGACCTAGGAATGAATCCTAAATATTTAGATTTTATTTCTAATGTTTTTTTTCTCATCTCACACACACACACACACACACACACACACACACACACACACACACACACACACAGATAGGATTACACAAACCAATTCACCTGAAATCTTGCCTGTATTGGCTGATACCAAGTCTTTCCTAGTTGTCTGGCAGCCATTTTGGCCTCTTTGCATTTGGATTATTAGATATTTTGACTTGTAGTATCAACCTTTTTTTTTATTATGTTAAGTTAATCACCATACATTACATCATTTTTAAAAATTTTTATTGTTATGTTAATCACCATACATCATTAGTTTTTGATGTAGTGTTCCATGATTCATTGTTTGTGCATAACACCCAGTGCTCCATGCAGAACGTGCCCTCTTTAATACCCATCACCAGGCTAACCCATCCCCCCACCCCCCTCCCCTCTAGAACCCTCAGTTTGTTGTTCAGAGTCCATCGTCTCTCATGGTTGGTCTTCCCCTCTGATTTCCCCCCTTCATTCTTCCCCTCCTATCTTTTTTTTCTTAACATATATTGCATTGTTTCAGAAGTACAGATCTGTGAGTCAACAGTCTTGCACAATTCACAGCACTCGCCATAGCACATACCCTCCCCAATGTCTATCACCCAGCCACCCCATCCCTCCCACCCCCCCACCACTCCAGCAACCCTGTTTGTTTCCTGAGATTAAGAATTCCTCATATCAGTGAAGTCATATGATACATGTCTTTCTCTGATTGACTTATTTTGCTCAGTGTAACACCCTCCAGTTCCATCCACGTCGTTGCAAATGGCAAGATCTCCTTCCTTTTGATGGCTGCATAATATTCTATTGTGTATATATACCACATCTTCTTTATCCATTCATCTGTCGATGGACATCTTGGCTCTTTCCACAGTTTGGCTATTGTGGACATTGCTGCTATAAACATTGGGGTGCACGTACCCCTTCGGATCCCTGCATTTGTATCTTTGTGGTAAATACCCAGTAGTGCAATTGCTGGATCGTAGGGTAGCGCTATTTTCAACTGTTTGAGGAACCTCCATACTGTTTTCCAGAGTGGCTGCACCAGCTTGTATTCCCACCAACAGTGTAGGAGGGTTCCCCTTTCTCTGCATCCCCGCCAGCATCTGTCGTTTCCTGACTTGTTAATTTTAGCCATTCTGACTGGTGTGAGGTGGTATCTCATTGAGGTTTTGATTTAGATTTCCTTGATGCCGAGCAATGTTGAGCACTTTTTCAACATCATCAGTTTTTGATGTAGTGTTCCATGATTCATTGTTTGCATATAACACCCAGTGCTCCATGCAGAACGTGCCCTCTGTAATACCCATCACCAGGCTAACCCAACCTCCCACCTCCCTCCCCTCTAGAACCCTCAGTTTGTTTCTCAGAGTCCATAGTCTCTCGTGGGTATCAACCTTCTTTTAATCCCTGCTATATAGCCACCCATGAGTGAGATATTCATCATCGGGGGACTGCTAGATGCAGGAGATAAGTTGTTAGGGAGTATACAGAGGTTAATTTCACTGCAGCTGATTTGAACAGTAAATGCCATTCAACATGGCATTGACCCCTGAGCAGGTGCCACCACCATTCTTCTCAATGTGAAAAGACTGTTGAATCACAGATCTGTACTTCTGAAACAAACAACGCAACATATTTTAAGAAAAAAGAAAAAGAAGAAGATAACAGGAGAGGAAGAAAAGGGGAGTATGTCAGAGGGGGAGACGAACCATGAGAGATGATGGACTCTGAAAAACAAACTGAGGGTTCTGGAGGGGAGGGGGTGGGGGGATGGGTTAGCCTGGTGAAGGGTATTGAGGAGGGCACGTTCTGCATGGAGCACTGGGTGTTATGAACAAACAATGAATCATGGAACACTGCACCAAAAACTAATGATGTAATATATGGTGATTAACATAACAATAAAAAAATTAAAAAAAAACATATGGATGGAAAACAAGCACATGAAAAATATGCTTAGCATACTTAGTCATTAGGGAAATGCAAACAAAAAACCATGAGATACAATGGCTAAAATAAAATATAAAATATAAAAAGAAAAAAAAATACTGGAAAAGTAGGGCAAGTTTATTTTTGGTTGGGTTGCCAGCAGCTGAAGAAACAGGGAGGTTGCCGTTACTTTAATAGGCATAATTTTATCAATAAAAGACCTTCATAGTTCAGGGGACCACTGTCTTTCTTGCCTCCAGCTTTAAGAAAGCAGTACTTGTGCTTTCAAGAGTCTCTATTACTAAAAGATGCTTGTTTTCACTGCAATTGTATGAGACCTGAACTACCTGAAAGCGATGCCAAGGGTTATTGACACCGGTGGTAAGGGCCTCTGTCTCTTCTTTCAGCTGAGTCAGGAGATTGATGTCTCACATGTGCTTTACTAATTGGTGATTACACATTTTTCTTACTGAAGTATACTTCACATACAGTGTTATTAGTTTCAGATGTACAATGTGATGATTCAATATCTCTGTACATTACTCAGTTCTCACCCAGTGAAGTCATCATCTGTCTCCAAATACCATTTTTATAATCTTACTGACTATATTCCCTATGTTGTCCTTTTCATGTCCATGACTTATTTATTTTTTAACCGGAAGTTTGTACCTCTTAGGCCCCTTTATTTCGCCCCTCTCCCCACCTACTTCCCCTCTGGTAACCTCCTGTTCAGTCTCTGTATTTAAGAGTCTTTTGTTTGTTGTTTTTCTTCATTGTTCATTTGTTTTCTTAAATTCTACATAGGACTGAAATCATATGGTTTCTGACAGACTTATTTCAGTTAGCTTTGTACCTTCTAGGTCCATCCATGTTGTTGCAAATGGCAAGATTTCATTCTTTTTAATGGCTGAGTAATATTCCATTGTGTGTGTGTGTGTGTGTGTGTGTGTATGTATGTACACACACACGTATACATACATACATATATGTATACCCCATCTTCTTTATCCATTCATTTATCAATGCACACTTGGGTTGCTTTCATATCTTGGCTATTGTAAATAATGCTACAATAAACATAGTGGTGCATATATCTTTTCAAATTAGAGTTTTCGTTTTCTTTGGGTAAATATCCAGTAGATCCAGAATTACTGGATCATATAGTATTTTTATTTTTAAATTTTTGAGGAAACTCCATACTGTTTTCCACAGTGGCTGTACCAATTTGGATTTCCACCAATAGTGTACAAGGATTCCTTTTTTCCTCCAAATCCTCACCAATACTTATTTCTTGTCTTTTTGATTCCAGTCATTTTGACAAGTGTGAGGTAATACCTCACTGTAGCTCTGATTTGCATTTCTCAGATGATTAATGATGTTAAGCATCTTTTCATGTGGCTGTTGGCCATCTGTACATCTTCTTTGGAAAAATGTCTATTCAAGTCCTCTGCTCATTTTTCAGTTGGATTTGTGTGTGTTGGGTAAATTCCTTACATATTTTGGATATTAACCCCTTATCAGATATATCATTTGCAAGTATCTTCTCTCATTCAGTAGGTTGCCTCTTTGTTTTGTTGATGGTTTCTTTCACTGTGTAAAACCTTTTTATTTTGGTGTAGTCCCAGTTTATTTTTGCTTTTGTTTCCTTTGCCTCAAGAGACATATCTAGAAAAATGTTTCTATGGCCAATCTCAAAGAGATTACTGCCTATGTTTTCTTTCAGGAGTTTTATAGTTTCAGGTCTCATATTTAGGTCTTTAATCCATTTTGAGTTTATTTTTGTGTGTGGTGTAAGAAAGTGGTCTAGTCTCTTTGGTATGTAGCTGTCCAGTTTCTCCAGCACTATTGTTGAAGAGATAGTCCTGTCCCCATTGTATATTCTTGCCTCCTTTGTCATAGATTGACATATAAGCATGGGTTTATTTCTGGGCTCTCTATTCTGTTCCATGGATCTATGTGTCTATTTTTTTTTAATTTTTTTATTGTTATGTTAATCACCATACATCATTAGTTTTAGATGTAGTGTTCCATTGTTTGTACATAACACCCAGTGCTCCACGCAGAACGTGCCCTCTTTAATACCCATCACCAGGCTAACCCATCCTCCCACTCCCCTCCCCTCTAGAACCCGCAGTTTGTTTTTCAGAGTCCATCATCTCTCATGGTTGGTCTCCCCCTCCGATTTCCCCCCCTTCATTCTTTCCCTCCTGCCATCTTCTTCCTCTTTTTTTTCTTAACATATATTGCATTAGTTTCAGAGGTACAGAACTGTGATTCAACAGTCTTCCACAATTCACAGCATTCGCCATAGCACATACCCTCCCCAATGTCTATCACCCAGCCACCCCATCCCTCCCACCCCCCACCACTCCAGCATCCCTCAGTTTTTTCCTGAGATTAAGAATTCCTCATATCAGTGAGGTCATATGATACATGTCTTTCTCTGATTGACTTATTTCACTCAGCATAACACCCTCCAGTTCCATCCATGTCATTGCAAATGGCAAGATCTCATTCCTTTTGATGGCTGCATAATATTTCATTGTGTATGTGTCTATTTTTGTGCCAGTTTGATATTGTTTTGATTACTGCAGCTTGGTAGCATATCTTAAAATATGGAATTGTGATAACCCCAGCTTTTTTTTTTTTTTCAAAAAAAAAGATTTTATTTATTTGAGAGAGAGAGAGAGAGACAGAGGTGGCAAAGAGAGAACATGAGCTGGAGAGGAGGGGCAAAGGGAGAGGGAGAAGCAGACTCCCCACTGAGCAGGGAGTCAGATGTGGGCTTAATTCCAGGACCCCTGGGATCATGACCTGAGCCGAAGGCAAATGCTTGACTGAATGAGCCACCCAGGTGCCCCTAGCTTTGTTCTTCTTTCTCAAGAAAGGCTATTTGGAATTTTTTTGTGGTTCCACACAAATTTTAGTATTATTTGTTCTAGTTCTGTGAAAAATGCTGTTGGCATTTTGATAGGAATTGCATTAAATCCAAAGATTGCTTTGAGTAGTATGGACACTTTAACAATTTGGTTCTTCCAGTCCATGAGCATGGAATATCTTTCCATTTGTGCCATCTTCAATTTCTTTCATCAGTGTTTTACAGTTTTCAGAGTGCAGGTCTTTCCTTTCCTTAGGTGCAGTCGTAAATGGAATTGTTTTCCTAATTTCTTTCTGCTACTTCATTAATGTATAGAAATGCAACTGATTTCTGTATATTAATTTTGTTTCCTGTGACTTTACTGAATTCATTAATCAGTTCTAGTAGTTTTTTTGTGTGTGGAATCTTTAGGGTTTTCTATATATTCATTATGATGTTATCTGCAAATAATGACAGTTTTACTACTTCTTCACCAATATAAATGCCTTATTTCTTTTTTTTTTTTTGTCTGATTGCTGCAGCTAGGACTTCCTGTACTATGTTGAATAAAAGTGATGAGAATGGATATCCTTTTTTTGTTCCTGATCTTAAAGGAAAAGTTCTGTTTTCACCATTGAGTATGATGTTAGCTGTGGGTTTTTTTGTATATGGCCTTCATCATGTTGAGGTGTGTTCCCTCTAAGCCTACTTGTTGAGAGTTTTTACCATAAAAGAATGTCGTACTTTATCAAATGCTTTTCCTGCATCTGTGAGATGATGTGATTTTTTCCATTTCTCTTGTTAATGTGATGTATCATGTTGATTGATTCATGAATACTGAACCACTCTAGCATCCCTGGAATAAATCCCACATGACTGTGAATATTTTTTTAATGTATTATTAAATTCAGTTTGCTAATATTTTGTTGAAGATTTTTGCATCTGTGTTCATCAGAGATAGGAGCCTGTAGTTTTCTTTTTGTGTGGTATCTTTGGTTTTGGTAACAGAGTAATGCTGGTCTCATAGAATGAATTTAGAAGCTTTCCTTCCTCAACTATTTTTTGGAATAGTCTGAGAATAGTATTAACTCTCCTTTAAAAGTTTGGAAGAATTCACACCCCGAAGCCATCTGGTCTTGAACTTACGTTTGTCAGGAGTTTGATTACTGATTTAATTTCATTGCCAGTAATTGGTCTGTTCAAATTTTCTCTCTTCCTAATTCAGTTTTAGAAGCTTATATGTTTCTAGGAAAGGATCCATTTCTTCTAGGTTGTCCAATTTGTTGGCATATAATTTTTCATAATATTCTCTTAAAATCCTTTGTATTTCTGTGGTGTTGGTTATTATTCCTCCGCCTTCATTTCTGACTTTATTTATTTGAGTCTTCTCTCTTTTTGTCTTGATGAGTCTGGCTAAGGGTTTACCAATTTTGTTTATCTTTTCAAAGAATCAGCTCCTGGTTTTATTGATCTTTTCTATTACTTTTTTAGTCTCTATTTCATTTATTTCTGCTCTAATCTTTACTATATCCTTCCTTCTACTGGCTTTGGGCTTTGTTGTTCTTTTTATAGCTCCTTTAGGTGTAAAGTTAGGTTGCTTGAGATTTTTCTTGGTTTTTTTTTTTTTTTTGAGATAGGCTTGGCCTCAATTGCTATAAACTTCCCTCTTAGAACTGCTTTTGCTGCATGGTGATTACAAATTTTAATTTGTATTCCTCTCCTGCTCCTCTATACACCCATGTATATTTTTCTGTATTTCTGTCTTCTGATGTATTTCTGTTGTTCTGTCCCCTCTCATCACATATTCTATTCTTTATCTATGCTATGATAAATTCAAGCATTTCTATATCACATTCCTTCTACATCATATTTTTTCTTTTTCTTTCTCCTTAGACTATAATGTACAATAGTCATGTTTGCTCCTTTTAACTTGGTTGCTATAAGGAAGCATTTTATGTCTTTCTTAATAACTAATGATACGCTATTTTATTTTTTTAAATATTATTTATTTATTTATTTATGAGCAAGAGAGAGAGAGAGAGAACAGGCATGCATGCAGAGGGGCAGAGGGGGAGGGAAAGGGGAAAGGGAGAGAATCCCAAGCAGATTCTGCCCTGGGCGCAGAGCCTGACTTGGAGCTCAGTCTCATGACCCTGAGATCATGACCTGAGCAGAAGCCAAAAGTCAGGTGCTTAACCAACTAAGCCACCCAGGTGCCCCTAAAGATATGCTATTTTAAAGTACAGCTCCTAGAGGAAAGGTAGTATTCCCTCTCTCAGTGTGTGTCTAAAAACCTGGGATAGAAACCCCAGAAGAAATAGCACCAAAAACAAACAAACCATTCAGTGGTGAAGAAACCTGGCCAGCCTACAGAGTGAATCAGCACAAAAAAATAAAATTAATGCATTTTTCTAAAATGGAGAGTCCTCAAGTAGCCATGAAATAAAGATATTTGTTGGGTGAGCACCTATTTCTATGTCAAGACCCAGCTCATCACTTCTTTGATGTAAGTTTCCCTGAACCCACCACAGTCAGTTTCCATTTCCCTCTTTGTGCCACCACCATACAGTGTACATAGTCAACAATATTAACTACAGTGTTATGCAATGACTTACATGCCTGTCTCTGCGATTCAACTGTGAGTTCCTTCAGGAATGAAACTAGCTGTCTGTCCATCCCCAGCAACTAAGACAGTTGCCAATACAGGTCTATATTCTCAGAAATGTTGGCTGAATGAACTACATTAAATGATCTCTGGAATTAATGCAACCCATTGATTAATCTAAGTACATAAACTGGTATTTGGTGTATGATTTTTGCAGCATATACATATTTATATTCAAATGAACTGAGTCAACACGTTCAATACTTACAACAACTTTAACATGTTTGGATAGATCTCTAGAACTTCTCTGTAGGAAATCAGAAAAAGCCGCCTATACCACAAGGAAATAAAGGGAGAAAAACCAAACTTAATCACATGGTTATGCCAAACCCTTGCTTCCATATTATAAATAGTTCCTAATGCTTCTAAATTATTCAAAATACAAAGAAGTTCTTTTCTTGCTAACTGCAAAGCAAAATGCAGTGCCTGTCAAGTTGAAAACTCTCTTTGTTTTCAAACTATAACCTATAATAAAATTTAAGAACACAGTAGAAAAGTTAAAAAGTAGGTAATTCCAAGGGTCAGTTGGAAGATTTATTCTGATGACCTTTCCTGACCTCCTACTTGACCATGGGGTGCTGATATCATCTTTAACTTGCCACTAAGAATGTCTTGCTTCACCTCTCCCCTTTTATTTCAGTTCTCTCTATCCAGTGGTCTAAATTTAAACTACACTTTTTTTAAATCAGTAATTTGGAGGCCTTTCTACATACCTCCCCCCCTTTTCTAGCCATTCATCCCCAGGGATGTCCCTAAGGAGAAGGAAAAAAAGACCTCCTTTACTCACATATATGCTTCCACAAGAAACTGCCCATTCTCTGCCAATTTCTCCTCCAAACACTGATGCGTATGTACTCCTGTACAAACCACATTCTTACCCAAGACTTTCCATACATCTTTCGGTCTGCCTAACTCCCCCATTCTCTAGATTGCCTTTGATGTTTCTCTTATCACTCCTTGAATATCATCCCCTCCGTATGACAGGAAGCCTTAAAACTTTAAAGTTCAAAGATGATGAACACCAGCTCCCTTTCTACCAACTTAAATACCTCTTAATTGTAAACCAAGACATTAAACTGTAATCATACATAGAAATATTTAGAAACATCTGAGATGGATAATGATTTTTCATATAGTTAGTATCCTTATTACCACTGAGCAATTAGTATTTAATTAGTATTAAATAATACATAATAATTATAAAATAGAACATATACTTACTCCTGCATAGAACATTTTATTTCGAAAACGACTGTTGAATTTCTCAGGATTTGCTTCTGTGAAAGGAAACAGGTAGTTTTGTTATGGAGACCTCATTAAAGGTAGTGACTTCCATTAACACTCTTCTTCCCCCTCCCTCCCCATCCCACAGATCCAATAGAGTCAACAGCCTTATTATCATCTTTCCCTTAGTTACAGGCCAGTTGGTATAGTTGTCCAGTGCTACAAAAGTGTAGCCCCAAAATGGCAGCATCAGCATCAACTGGAAGTTTGTTAGAAATGCAAATTATTAGCTCTATTCCAGACCTGCTGAATTATAATGTATAGGGGGTGGTGTCTAGGAATCATGATTTAACAAGCTCTCCAGGTGATTAACATTAAAAGTTGAGACACTCTGGACTCTATTCAGAATAGAGGGCTGGCAGGGATCCAAGGCAAAGTTGACAGGACAAAGGAGGGTGATGAGGGGTGATTATCTGCTTTGACCTCCATCGGGCACATCTCCTGTAAACTATATATGCAGCTTCCAAATGTAATTAAATATGGGAAATTTGGATAAAAATTAATAGAGAATTTGCTTTCACATTTTACCAAACCTCTTAACTACTATCTGTGCTTTTGTTGGTAACAGGCCTTAAAAAATTGATTTATTGGATTATTTGTTCTTTGGGTGTTGAGTCTGATAAGTTCTTTATAGATTTTGGATACTAGCCCTTTATCTGATATGTCATTTGCAAATATTTTCTCCCATTCTGTCGGTTGTCTTTTGGTAGAAATTCAAATGGCCAACAGACACATGAAAAAGTGCTCAACATCACTCGGCATCAGGGAAATCCAAATCAAAACCTCAATGAGATACCACCTCACACCAGTCAAAATGGCTAAAATTAACAAGTCAGGAAACAACAGATGTTGGCGGGGATGCGGAGAAAGGGGAACCCTCCTACACTGCTGGTGGGAATGCAAGCTGGTGCAACCCCTCTGGAAAACAGTATGGAGGTTCCTCAAATAGTTGAAAATAGAGCTACCATACGATCCAGCAATTGCACTACTGGGTATTTACCACAAAGATACAAAGGTAGGGATCCGAAGGGGTACGTGCACCCCACTGTTTATAGCAGCAATGTCCACAATAGCCAAACTGTGGAAAGAGCCAAGATGTCCATCGACAGATGAATGGATAAAGAAGATGTGGTATATATACACAATAGAATATTATGCAGCCATCAAAAGGAAGGAGATCTTGCCATTTGCAACGACGTGGATGGAACTGGAGGGTGTTACGCTGAGCGAAATAAGTCAATCAGAGAAAGACATGTATCATATGACTTCACTGATATGAGGAATTCTTAATCTCAGGAAACAAACTGAGGGTTGCTGGAGTGGTGGGGGGGTGGGAGGGATGGGGTGGCTGGGTGATAGACATTGGGGAGGGTATGTGCTATGGCGAGTGCTGTGAATTGTGCAAGACTGTTGACTCACAGATCTGTACCTCTGAAACAAATAATGCAATATATATTAAGAACAAAAAAAGAAGAAGAAGAAGATGGCAGGAGGGGAAGAATGAAGGGGAGTAAGTCGGAGGGGGAGATGAACCATGAGAGACGATGGACTCTGAAAAATAAACTGCGGGTTCTAGAGGGGAGGGGGTGGGGGGATGTGTTAGTCTGGTGATGAGTATTAAAGAGGGCACATTCTGTTTGGAGCACTGGGTGTTATGCACAAACAATGTATCATGGAACACTACATCAAAAACGAATGATGTAATGTATGGTGATTAACATAACAATAAAAAAATTTTTAAAAAATGATTTACTGGAGATACATAAATATACATATATGCAGGTGAAGTGCTAAATGGACTCAGGGCATATGACAGCAAAGGCTGTGGGTGAAAAATGGTTTGAGTATGGTCCTGTTTGTTATATAGGTTGAAGACCACAAAAAAGGTTAAACAAGAATCTGCATCAGAGAATGTTCACACAAATATAAGGGATTATAAAATCCCCAAGTGAAAAATTACTTCCTTACATTCTTCCTAATAGAATTCCAAGACATTCCAATGGGACCGTCAATGTTTTGCCTTCTGCTATTTTATCCCGTATGCTCATTAATCCCCTCTTAGGGCAAGGTCTCTCTTCAAATTGTTTCTCAACAGACAGCTGGATGACTAGCTGAAACTGTTCAAGTCCTGGCCCTATGTTTGAATGGCAAATCTCAACAATTGTCTAGATGAAGAAAAGTAGCAAAGAGCTCCTTCACTAAGATGCCGCAGAGTAAGAGCTACACAATCTCAGGGAATAATCCTAGACCTAGGATCGTTAGATTACTTTCATGATTATTAGAATATAATATTAGCGCATAACATGGAAACTGGGTGAAAGCTTGCAAACTTTAAAAAAAAATAAGGTCGTATGTTGTAATTTGACTTGAGTTTTTACATATTTAAGTTTCTGTATCTCATACCTCTCCTTAAACATTCCCTCTATTCTATTGAATTAAGTACTCTGAACCCTAGAAACAAAATCAAACAAAAGTTAAACGTTAATTTATAGGCTAGACTAAAAAAAAAAGGTGATAAAAGTGGTACTTAGTGCTCTATCTCCCTGGTCCCCATTTATGGACCCAGAATTCACCATTTTTACAGTATGGGCCTTTAGGATAAATTTGGCTGCTAAGTAACATTTTTTGTTTGTTTGTTTTTTAACCTTTCTTAACCCAAATTTGGCTGGGTACCATTTTCAGTTGCATTAACTCTTGCTTTATGGAACCAGAGGCAAAATTAGAATTTCTGTTGCTATGCAATTTATCATGGGTACATAATCCCTATTTAAAAAAGAATGAAAGAAAGAAGGTCAGATTTTGCTATTGGGCAAGTTATAATAAAAAAGTGGAAAATGGCACCCACAGTTCTGGCATAGAACTTTTTCAGGGCACTAACATCTGTAGCTATCAAGTGAATCATGCATCAACTATTAACATGTACTTTTTAGAACATTACTTTATGGTTTGGAAAAGATTCACATTCTTAAGGGGTTTTCCTATGAGCCTAAGGTTTTTTTTTTTTTTTCCCCTTTAAAGAAATAGTTTTCTCTCAAGAGATCGAAAATGTTTTGTAAGAACCAAAAGAGTAGAATAAAATAAATAAACTGAGTTTTTGGTGATTTTACTGACACAGCTGATGAAAACAGTCACTTCAGATGTAATTTAACTAGATAAAATTCAATTAATAAAACTAAACAAGATTAAGACACTAGCATTTAGAGAGGTGTCAGAAAGATAACAATGTAGGAGAGTCACACATATTCCTTAGCCCTGAAAACAGAAAAGATGGAGGTAAATTCTGTTATCTCTGCTAATAGTATAATGGTATTATACTCCTGACTCCCTGATTAAGGCTGCCTTGATGATTAAACACTTTTTCCATTTTAGTATCTACCCTGCTCCAAAGAGCCTCAGAAACAAAGGTTGACTGGAGCTGAGAGAGATGTTGGGTAGTATTAGAGCTTTCCTACTCCCAGCAGACGCCAGTCCCTAAGAAAGCAAGGGACAGTCTGCAAATAATAGTACTTAATCATTCCTTATTGGCTTTTAAAATGTTGAGTGGCTGAATATGTCTTTGTGTATGTATAAGAACTGACAGGTCTTTTTTCTTTAATTTTTTATTGTTATGTTAATCACCAGACATCACATCATTAGTTTTTGATGTAGTGTTCCATGATTCATTGTTTGTGCATAACACCCAGTGCTCCATGCAGAACGAGCCCTCCCCAATACCCATCACCAGGCTAACCCATCCCCCTACCCCCCTCCCCTCTAGAACCCTCAGTTTGTTTTTCAGAGTCCATAGTCTCTCATGGTTCGTCTCTCCTTCTGATTTCCCCCCCTTCATTCGTCCCCTCCTGCTATCTTCTTCTTTTTTTGTTCTTAACATATATTGCATTATTTGTTTCAGAGGTACAGATCTGTGATTCAATAGTTTTCCATAATTCACAGCACTCACCATAGCACATACCCTCCCCAATGTCTATCACCCAGCCACCCCATCCCTCCCACCCCCCCACCACTCCAGCAACCCTCAGTTTGTTTCCTGAGATTAAGAATTCCTCATATCAGTGAAGTCATATGATACATGTCTTTCTCTGATTGACTTATTTCACTTAACATAATACCCTCTAGTTCCATCCACATCGTTGCAAATGGCAAGATCTCATTCCCTTTGATGGCTGCATAATATTCCATTGTGTATATATACCACCTCTTCTTTATCCATTCATCTGTCGATGGACATCTTGGCTCTTTCCACAGTTTGGCTATTGTGGACATTGCTGCTATAAACATTGGGGTGCATGTACCCCTTCGGATCCCTACATTTGTATCTTTGTGGTAAATACCCAGTAGTGCAATTGCTGGATCGTATGGTAGCTCTATTTTCAACTGTTTGAGGAACCTCCATACTGTTTTCCAGAGTGGCTGCACCAGCTTGCATTCCCACCAACGGTGTAGGAGGGTTCCCCTTTCTCCGCATCCCCGCCAACGTTTGTCGTTTCCTGACTTGTTAATTTTAGCCATTCTGACTGGGGTGAGGTGGTATCTCATTGAGGTTTTGATTTGGATTTCCCTGATGCCGAGCGATGTGGAGCACTTTTTCGTGTGTCTGTTGGCCATTTGGATGTCTTCTTTGGGAAACTGTCTGTTCATGTCTTCTGCCCATTTCTTGACTGGATCATTTGTTCTTTGGGTGTTGAGTTTAAGAAGTTCTTTGTAGATTTTGGATACTAGCCCTTTATCTGATATGTCATTTGCAAATATATTCTCCCATTCTGTCGGTTGTCTTTTGGTTTTGTGGACTGTGTCTTTTGCTGTGCAAAAGCTTTTTATCTTGATGAGGTCCCAATAGTTCATTTTTGCCCTGGCTTCCCTTGCCTTTGGTGATATGTTTCTAGGAAGAAGTTGCTGTGGCTGAGGTCGAAGAGGTTGCTGCCTGTGTTCTCCTTTAGGATTTTGATGGACTCCTGTCTCACGTTTAGGTCTTCCCCCATTTTGAGTCTATTTTTATGTGTGGTGTAAGGAAATGGTCCAGTTTCATTCTTCTGCATGTGGCTGCATGTGGCTGTCCAATTTTCCCAACACCATTTGTTGAAGAGACTGTCTTTTTTCCATTGGACATTCTTTCCTGCTTTGTCAAAGATGAGTTGACCATAGAGTTGAGGGTCCATTTCTGGGCTCTCTATGCTGTTCCATTGATCTATGTGTCTATTTTTGTGCCAGTACCATACTGTCTTGATGATGACAGCTTGGTACTAGAGCTGGAAGTCCGGAATTGTGATGCCGCCAGCTTTGCTCTTCTTTTTCAACATTCCTCTGGCTATTCGGGGTCTTTTCTGGTTCCATACACATTTTAGGATTATTTGTTCCATTTCTTTGAAAAAAGTGGAGGATGGTATTTTGATGGGGCTTGCTTTGAATGTGTAGATTGCTCTAGGTAGCACTGAAATCTTCACAATATTTGTTCTTCCAATCCATGAGCATGGAATGTTTTCCCATTTCGTTGTGTCTTCCTCAATTTCTTTCATGAGTATTCATGCCACTGATTTCTGTGCATTGATTTTATATCCTGCACTTTACTGAATTCCTGTATGAGTTCTAGCAGTTTTGGGGTGGAGTCTTTTGGGTTTTCCACATAAAGTATCATATCATCTGCAAAGAGTGAGCGTTTGACTTCTTTGCTGATTCAGATGCCTTTTATTTTTGTTGTTGTTGTTGTTGTCTGATTGCTGTGGCTAGGACTTCTAATACTATGTTGAATAGCAGTGGTGATAGTGCACATCCCTGCCACGTTCCTGACCTTAGGGGGAAAGCTCTCAGTTTCTCCCCATTGAGAATGATATTCATTGTGGGTTTTTCATAGATGGCTTCTATGATATTGAGGTATGTACCCTCTATCGCTATACTCTGAAGAGTTTTGATCAAGAAAGGATGCTGTACTTTGTCAAATGCTTTTTCTGCATCTCTTGAGAGGATCATATGATTCTTGTTCTTTCTTTTGTTAACGTATTGTATCATGTTGATTGATTTGCGGATGTTGAACTAACCTTTCAGCCCAGGGATAAATCCCACTTGGTCGTGGTGAATAATCCTTTCAATGTACTGTTGGATCCTATTGGCTAGTATTTTGGTGAGAATTTTTCCATCCATGTTCATCAAGGATATTGGTCTGTAATTCTCCTTTTTGATGGGGTCTTTGTCTGGTTTTGGGATCAAGGTAATGGTGGCCTCATAAAATGAGTTTGGAAGATTTCCTTCCATTTCTATTTTTTGGAATAGTTTCAGAAGAATAGGTATTAATTCTTCTTTAATGTTTGGTAGAATTCCCCTGGGAAGCCATCTGGCCCTGGGCTTTTGTTTGTTGGGAAATTTTTGATGACTGCTTCAATTTCCTTAGTGGTTATAGGTCTGTTCAGGTTTTCTATTTCTTCCTGGTTCAGTTTTGGTAGTTGATACATCTCTAGGAATGTATCCATTTCTTCCAGGTTATCTAATTTGCTGGCATAGAGTTGCTCATAATATGTTCTTATAATTGTTTGTATTTCTTTGGTGTTGGTTGTGATCTCTCCTCTTTCGTTCATGATTTTGTTGATTTGGGTCATTTCTCTTTTCTTTTTGATAAGTCTGGCCAGGGGTTTATCAATCTTGTTCATTCTTTCAAAGAACCAGCTCCTAGTTTCGTTGATCTGTTCTACTGTTCTTTTGGTTTCTATTTCATTGATTTCTGCTCTGATTTTTATTATTTCTCTTCTCCTGCTGGGTTCAGGCTTTATTTGCTGTTTTTTCTCTAGCTCCTTTAGGTATAGGGTTAGGTTGTGTATTTGAGACCTTTCTTGTTTCTTAAGAAAGGCTTGTATTGCTATATACTTTCCTCTTAGGACTGCCTTTGCTGCATCCCAAAGATTTTGAACTGTTGTGTTTTCATTTTCATTGGTTTCCATGAATTTTTTAAATTCTTCTTTAATTTCCTGGTTGACCCATTCATTCTTTAGTAGGATGCTCTTTAGCCTCCATGTATTTGAGTTCTTTCTGACTTTCCTCTTGTGACTGAGTTCTAGTTTCAAAGCATTGTGGTCTGAGAATATGCAGGGAATGATCCCAATCTTTGGTACCGGTTGAGACCTGATTTGTGACCTAGGATGTGATCAATTCTGGAGAATGTTCCATGGGCACTAGAGAAGAACATGTATTGGGATGGAATGTTCTGAATATGTCTGTGAAGTCCATTTGGTCCAGTGTGTCATTTAAAGTCTTTATTTCCTTGTTGATCTTTTGCTTAGATGATCTGTCCATTTCAGTGAGGGGGGTGTTAAAATCCCCCACCATTATTGTATTGTTGTCAATGTGTTTCTTTGTTTTTGTTATTAATTGCCTTATATAATTGGCTGCTCCTATGTTAGGGGCATAGATATTTACAATTGTTAGATCTTCTTGTTGGATAGACCCTTTAAGTAGGATATATTGTCCTTCCTCATCTCTTATTGCAGTCTTTGGTTTAAAATCTAATTTGTCTGATATAAGGATTGCCACCCCAGCTTTCTTTTGGTGTCCATTAGCATGGTAAATGGTTTTCCAGCCCCTCACTTTCAATCTGGGGGTGTCTTTGGGTCTAAAATGAGTCTCTTGCAGACAGCATATCCATGGGTCTTGTTTTTTAATCCAATCTGATAGCTCGTGTCTTTTGATTGGGGCATTTAGCCCATTTACATTCAGGGTAACTATTGAACTATATGAATTTAGTGCTATTGTATTGCCTGTAAGGTGACTGTTACTGTATATTGTCTGAGTTCCTTTCTGGTCTATGTTGGTTTTAGGCCCTCTCTTTGCTTAGAGGACCCCTTTCAAGATTTCTTGTAGGGCTGGTTTTGTGTTTGCAAATTCCTTTAGTTTTTGTTTGTCCTGGAAGCTTTTTATCTCTTCTTCTATTTTCAATGACAGCCTAGCTAGATACAGTATTCTTGGCTGCATATTTTTCTCATTTAGTGCTCTGAATATATCATGCCAGTCCTTTCTGGCCTGCCAGGTCTCTGTGGATAGGTCTGTTGGCAATCTAATGTTTCTACCATTGTAGGTTACATATCTCTTCTCCCGAGCTGCTTTCAGGATTTTCTCTTTGTCTCTGAGACTCATAAGTTTTACGGTTAGATGTCGGGGTGTTAGCCTATTTTTATTGATTTTGAGAGGGGTTCTCTGTGCCTCCTGGATTTTGATGTCTACTTCCTTCCCCAAATTAGGGAAGTTCTCTGCTATATTTTGCCCCAATATACCTTCTGCCCCTGTCTCTCTTTCTTCTTCTTCTGTGATCCCAATTATTCTAATGTTGTTTCATCTTATGGTATCGCTTATCTCTCGAATTCTGCCCTCGTGATCCAGTAGTTGTTTATCTCTCTTTTTCTCAGCTTCTTTACTTTCCATCATTTGGTCTTCTATATCACTGATTCTCTCTTCTGCCTCATTTATCCTAGCAGTTAGTGCCCCCATATTTGATTGCACCTCATTAATAGCCTTTTTGATTTCGACTTGGTT